>NW_025934888.1:1083-168756 GCF_000764305.2 Hyalella azteca | reverse complement strand
CTGCGTACACACGGGACTGCTGCGTACACACGGGACTGCTGCGTACACACGGGACGTCTGCGTACACACGGGACGTCTGCGTACATGTGTCTAAATGCGGTGTACGCAGCGGCCTCCTCACTGAAGCCCGGCGGCTGCGTACACGCGTGTGCGTTCCTTGCAAGACGTACACGCGTGTGCGTTCCTGGCAAGACGTACACGCGTACGCGTTCCCCGCATGACGTACACGCATGTGCGTGTGTACAGCTACACGCTGGCGTGTGCGTGCGCGTGGCGGGTAGGTAAGGGGGGTGGGGAGGGGTTCCTGGGGTGGGCTGGCGGCTTACCTCCCCCTTTTACCCTCTCTGCCCCCTCTCTATCCACCCACCCTCCCCCTCCCAACTCTTTATTGCTCATTCCATCTGTTGCCCTTTCAACTTTCCCCCTACACCCCCTCCCTCTCCCTTCATCCTCTNTAGTATACAATATATTTAAGTTCGTACAAACGTATATATGTTATAGAGTGATATAGTTTCTATATTTCACTAAATTATTAGTTATTTAACTAAAAATTTAAAAGCAAAGAATAGTCCACAAAAATTCATATCTTTATAGAAAACGTTTCGGAGTCCAGCTCCATCGTCAGTGGAGCTGGAGCTACGAACTGGCGATGGAGCTGGACTCCGAAACGTTTTCTATAAAGATATGAATTTTTGTGGACTATTCTTCGCTTTTAAAATTTTAGTCAACTTGCGATCTAAGCAAATAAGTGACATTAATATTAGTTATTTGTTGTGTGAATTTCATGCAGTATTAGTGAAACATTTTCTTCAAGACCGACTGGTTTTGTTGAAGGTCCTGCGCAAGATGTGTATAAGAGACAGCCCTCGCCCCGTCTCCCGATCACCCCCCCCCTCACCCCCGATACGCACGATGGCCTCAAGTCACTTAACGAAATATGAAATGCTAAGAAAAATTCAAACAAAATCCCAAACAAAATAGGCACTATACATGACTAAATAAAATAGATTCTATACAGGGCTAAACAAAACTACTCCACACAGGGCTAAAGAAAGCTACACTATACAGGGCTGAATGATTCTCAAATCATATCTTGCTCTGACGCGTATATTATCATCCCCACATGCTCCAGGACCTTATTCCCCACAGCTTCCCCACGAGGTTGCTCACTCAGGGAGGGATGTGGGGATCACGTCGCGCTCTTTGTTAGGACTCACCTCCCCCCCCCTCCCACGAGGGGACTCGCGTGGGGCTACGTGATGTAGCCGCTCTCTAACTCGTGGCGTCGTATACGAGTATAACTATACTGGGGGATAGTCATATTATAAGATGATAGACATATGATGTCATATTGATAAGAGAACCAGGTGATGGTAGGTAATCGTGTTAGTAATAGTGGTGAGTTTAAATATATACATGATTATATAAAATACATGAAATACATTAAATATATACATGATATGATAAGGCACTGACAGTCATAGTAATTATGAAAATCGTGCATATTGCAGTGATGAGATGAAGAAAACTGCGCCTAACATCCAAATGCCTAATAAAGTATCTCATAAATATATCCCTACATGTTAAATATATTATTAAATATATTAAATAATATCGTTTGTTTGCTATTATATATTACTAATATTTTTAAGCTAAGCTTATGTGGTACAAACTTTCTTCCCAGACTGCATAAAATGAACTCATTAATATACACACCAATAGTAAAGGTACTCATAGTCATAGCTTCCTATGCTAAACATGGATAAGCTTGTGCGGACCATCTCGTTCTGCTCCGTTTCATTAAAAACAGAAAGTGCAAATATTGAGAATATGGTCGATAATCATGATTATATGATAAAGTTACATTGAGTAAATCATATCATGAATAAACGCAAGATACGAGCACAAACTTGTTGACAAAACTATTTTCCATTTTCGAACTAAAACGGCTACAGAATTGACAAAAATTAATATGCGAGCGTCAACTGTATTTACACGTTTAAGTTTTACTAGTTGGATGTACACTGTTGTGCTGTGGTCCACCACAACTACTCCTGCCAATAGAAAACTCGAGTATTTTCGATAAGAATTTTGAAAAAACGACATTGAAGCACAAACTTTTGTAAAAATAAAATTTCTGGTTTGAAGGAACCAGCAATCTTGGACCGTGCAACTGAAGCGATCCTTGTATTGCTAGTGTAAACGACGTGCTTGGTTAATAGCTTGCATTACCAAATGGTGTTTTACCACGGCCGTCGTGTGGTCAGCGCAGGTACCACGACCGTCGTGTGCTCAGCGCAGGTACCACGACCGTCGTGTGCTCAGCGCAGGTACCACGACCGTCGTGTGCTCAGCGCGGGGTACCAGTACAGTCCTGAGCAAATAATCGGTGGGTTGATTTAAATGTCTGAGTAAAGTCCCTTCAACCCCCACCCATCTGAGCGGATGCGTCCAGCATTAGGTTCGTAATGCTATTCTTACCGGAATTCTGGACTTAATGACGTAGTAAACGTTTAAATGCGACGGCGACAGAGCGCCACTAGGGACCATGAGTAAAAAAATGGACAAAGAAGGCTGGGAGGGAGAGGAGGGGAAAGATAAAGGGCAGGGTAGGTAAAGGGTGAGATCAGGCAACGGGGAGAAGGGGGAGAAGGAGAGGGAGTGGGAGTGAACGGTGACAGTGAAGTATAGCTAACCCCCCGTCATCCCCTCACCCCCATCTCTTCGTTGAGGGAACGATGGGGGGGGGCCGAGAGGGGGTGAGTGGCCGGAGAGGGGGTGAGGATGATAAATATGAATTGCCGTGATGAAAGGGCCGCGAGGCATGACCGAGGCGTGGAGACAGACGGTGTGAGGCGTGGAGACAGACGGTGTGAGGCGTGGAGACATGCGGTAGGCGGTGTGAGGCGTGGAGACAGGCGGTGTGAGGCGTGGAGACAGGCGGTGTGAGGCGTGGAGATATTCTGTGTGAGGCGTGAAGACAGAATGTGTGAGGCGTGGAGACAGGTGGTGTGAGGCGTAGAGACATGCTGTATGTGGCTTGGGTACAAGTTGTGTGAGGCGTGGAGACACGATGTGAGGCGTGTAGACGCGATGTGAGGAGTGGAGACAGGCGGTGTGAGGCGTGGAGACAGGCGGTGTGAGGCGTGGAGACAGGCGGTGTGAGGCGTGGAGACAGGCGGTATGAGGCATGGAGACAGGCCGTGTGAGGCGTGGAGACAGGCGGTGTGAGGCTTGGGGACTAGTGATGTGAGGCGTGGAGACAGGCTGCCTCCTCAAATTAATCAGGTTCGTGGGACGGAATCGGCTGTCGTATTCAAAGGTCACTTATCTAAGACAAATTACATGTTATTTCTCTAACAAAGCTAGATATTGGGCACCTATCTAGGCTACTTGTCCTTACTCATCAAGCTTACCCTTTACACTCAGTATTATTCATAAGGCATCCTTTATACGCTCAATATTTTAACTTTTACCAGAATATTGCCTAGTAATACTGAGCGCCTAGGCCATAATGCCATAGGGGCAACTATGTCGCGTGATTTCGACGAGACGCGTCAGTCGGGCTCTTTATAGATCAAGAACTAAGGCATACGGCATACCTAAATAATGTTCCCAATATCAATGTTCTCTAGGTACAGTAATAGACATCAGCCATCCTTAATTTATATATTATTGATGATGGGCATGTAACGACATAGGTAGTCAAATTATGCAGTTAGGTGTGATGTAGCACAAGAAAGAGGGGACTTACAATGCTCATGCTAACAAACGTTTAGGCGGCTAAGCGTTTGTCATCTTACTTAGTCAATCAATAGTCATCAGTGTGTCGTTGGCAGTCGATTTGATTGGTGTGCTTGTTGTTAGTGTAACTACGACATTCATGAATGCATCATTTTGTAACTGAAAACGATTAGTTAATTTGAGTGCGAAGGTTCAGGTGAGGTGGATAAATTGTACTTTTTCGTTCCACATGAACTCAAATCCTTATACGTTATTTAGAATGAGGTGGTTTCTTAGTTCTGAAAGCACTAGGCTACCCGTCAACTCGCACAACTGGCGTCAAATCAGATTTTGTATGTTCACCATCTGGGATGTTGCCGCCGATTGAAAATGACGCATTTCGTGAAGAAAATTATTTTGTACAACGAAATTGTTCGATTAAAAGAATTTCTATTAGACAATGGTTTTTCGATGGAGTTTTCCGTAGCTAGCTAATATGATAAAATGGGATGCGAGCGGAAAATACCTAATTTTTAAGGATGGACTTAGCTATGTAGGGATTTTGACTGCATTGCAATAATTATACTCTGTAAACAGTTACTATGTAATATACTCACGAATATTAATTTGTGAGCAGCTTACGGTTTCGCACGATTCACGAATGACGATCACACACGAAGAATAAGATCGCAAACTAGGTAATGCGATCGATACCAACTTTGTTCGGTGTTTGCACATCTGCCTGACGGCCCATCATGAAATATTCTGCCACTAAATTAAGGCTGATAGTAACTTCGATTTTGCGTGAATGAAAAAAAAAAATTAGTCATGAATTCACGATTAATCTGAAGTCATATGCTGGTTATGTTTTGCCCATCGCCCCATCCCATATCCTACACAAGTCCACCCATGTTGTGCATCAATACTCATGTCATTCACTCCCTCGCAATTTCCATCTCGCTACAGTCACTCTCCTTCACTAACTTCACATGCAACCACCCATTCACGTCACAGTCCCTCATTCACCTTCCACTCGGGCCACTCATTCACGATTCACCCCCACTCGGGCCACTCGCTGATGCAGCTCATTTCACAGGAGTGGGTAGCGGTAGCGCAGCAGCAGCGGGCAGCAGTAAACAGCTGTCCCTGTCCCCACATCTGCTGCCTCCTCCCCTGCCTTCTTCCTCAAGCACGTCGTCACTCCCCGGCAATCCCCAGCCGCCCCATTCCAAGGTGAGGAATGCCATGGGAATCTCCTCTGGATTGCAGTGAACGCTATTCCCGATCCTGGAATTAGGCGCGCGGTGTCCTGGAAAGGCGCCACCGTGTTGGTAGAGTGGCGCCGATAAGCCGCCGGTAGCCCATCCAAATCTTGCTCTCCACTTCTTCACAATTCCGGCCAATAAAATTTTGTTTACAGGAATTTGTAAATCCCTTCTCGCTCTGAAGGTTGGATGTTGATGAATGATCCTCGCATGATGAATGATCCTCTCTTGTCCCATTTAAAAGTTACAATTATTAGATAACATATAGACTTTTTGGTCTATCTCACTTGATGAAACCTTGCTAGTTCTAATTTGATGCTTCCATAATTCAGTTACGATGCAAGCCCTGTCCAATATGGATGTATCTTTCATCCTTATTTTAAAAACAAAACGTCCTCCCTCTGACCATGAGCTTAAGGCATATTCTTATTCTAGAGTAATCTTATTTTTGCTTGATTTTTTGACTAGTCTTGTTTAGTGACTCCATTTTTCACAATATCAGCTTGAAATTTGTTCTTTGAAATTTTGTACTCTCTTCTTATCAGTCATTGGTGCAGTAGATGATTGAAATTCTGTACATTTGTTAGCGAGCATTTCTAGCGACTGATGAACTTCAGGCAACGACAAAGAACATTTCACAATAATGCGTGGTTTTTGTAATTATGAAGCTTTGTGATGCCTGAGGTTTTGTTGGTTGCAGGTTACCGGCAATGCAAAGAATTTGTTAGACTCTCCCTCAAGTTCATTTTGGAGTCCTATAAGTAGACCAGTAAAGTATCATGGATACCAGCATTAACATACATAAGATATTGGTTTAAATCTTGAGTAAATAATTAAATTGAAAATGAACTGATTCTAAATAATCTCTGGTTTGCCACTATGGACTTGCAGGTTACCGGCAGCGGTGTGGGGATCATCAGCCCCAGCAACATCCCCAGCAGCCTCTCAGCTGGTCTAACTAGTCACGCTAGCCACCTGGCCAACAGCCACTCTAGCCTGCTAGCCATCAGCCACGCCAGCCATCTCTCGAACAGCCACTCAAGCCACTTGGCAAGCGGTCTCTCCAGCCACTTATCCAGCAGCCATGCAAGCCTCTTATCCAACAGCCACTCGAGCCTCTTATCCAACAGCCCCTCGAGTCTGTTATCCAATAGCCACTACCCCAGCAGCCACCTAGTCAGCCTCTCAGGTCCTCCCCTACACCTTCATCCCCACAGTTCCTCCCCCAATTCCCCCTGCCTCAACTCCTCCTCCACCTTCACCACCAACAGCTCCTCGTATCGCTCCACTGCGCCTCCCCTCTCTCTGGGAACCCCAATCCTCACCACAAGCGTCCCGGGACGCCCGCTGTCACCCGTGGGGAGGGACGCCACGTATCACCACGCCCTGGGGACGACGGGGACGGGCAGTTCATCGTCGGCGTCGTCATTTGCTGCCGCCCTCAGGACCTTAGCCAAGCACGCCACGTCGCCACTCGGTGAGTGGGTGGGAGTGGCACCCCCATTGATCTATATAGGATCTCTCCATGATACTTTATTAATACGAGTCTTATCTCTATAATACTTCAATAATCTATAATAGTTTGTTTACCTTAGCCTTGCAAAATTATTATAATTTGTCTTATCAGAGTTACGACATGGCTTGACATGATTAAAACATGGCTTGACATGATGACTCATGATGTTCTGTTTACATGCAGTGGGCGATAAAGATGGCGGCGGAGGTGGCCGCTCAACTAGCGGGGAAGGCCACTCCTCCACGCAGAGATCTTCCCCTAAACACATCCCCAGCTCGTCCTCCCAGTCCTCTACAGTGAGCATAGCCCCAACACACGCTCTTCCCCTCATCTCAGACCCCCGCAAGAGCCTGGACAGCCTCAGTGGGGAGATGGCTTTGGTGACATCAGAGGCTCTTCGCGCCTCATCGCTTGGGGAAGACCTCTTGGTCCGGGGATTCCAGCCATACAGAGCCCCTGATCTCACTCCCACTTCTGTGGGGGGAGCTCAAGCTTCCCTCAGACCTCCCCTCGCGCTGGACCTGCAGTCGACCTATTCTCCATACCATCCCTCCCTCTACCCCATGTCCCTCTCACATCCGGGATACAGGTTAGTGTTGCCACATATGCCTTCTCTCTTACTTTACTCTCTAACTCTTTCAACTTAACCTCTAAACCTTTTAATAACCCTCTAACTTAATCTCCAACTTTATAAACTTACTCTCTAGGCCTCTCGTGGTATACTTTGCCTGTACTCTTGGTGCTAATGATAGGTGATGTACAGCTTTATATCTACATTTTTTAAAATAATTTATCTTCAAATTTATTTTTGAATTTTGTTTCATTTTTTAGGAGATAAAACCTATAACTCTTGACCTACGCAGACTGCAGTAACAGGCTGTTCTGCAGTGGTAATGTCATGTAATAAGTGTACAAATGTCATGTAATAAGTGTACGAATGTCATGTAATGAGTGTACGAATGTCATGTAATGAGTGTACGAATGTCATGTAATAAGTGTACGAATGTCATGTAATGAGTGTACGAATGTCATACAATAAGTGTACAAATGTCATGTAATAAGTGTACGAATGTCATGTAATGAGTGTACGAATGTCATGTAATGAGTGTACGAATGTCATGTAATAAGTGTACGAATGTCATGTAATGAGTGTACGAATGTCATGTAATGAGTGTACGACATGTAATGAATGTGTAATGTAATTTTCGTGTTGTATCATATTTACGTGTATCATGTTCTTATTTCCGCCAAAATTTCAGTATTCAATGCTTCCTATAACTTGAAAATGAATGATGTCACATTCGAAACGTCGTTAATAAATTAAATTACTTCCTTGAACCTGAATTTTCATCAACCAACGTCCACTGAAGAATATTGTTCGATCCTGAAAATTTCAATCAATGATTTCTCAGGTCATTAACCACTCGTGTTTAAACAAGCTTATTCTGCTATCTTATAGTAATGACATGTAATGAGTGTACGTATGTCATGTAATGAGTGTACGTATGTCATGTAATGAGTGTACGAATGTCATGTAATAAGTGTACGAATGTCATGTAATGAGTGTACGAATGTCATGTAATAAGTGTACGAATGTCATGTAATAAGTGTACGAATGTCATGTAATGAGTGTACGAATGTCATGTAATAAGTGTACAAATGTCATGTAATAAGTGTACGAATGTCATGTAATGAGTGTACGAATGTCATGTAATGAGTGTACGAATGTCATGTAATAAGTGTACGAATGCCATGTAATGAGTGTACGAATGTCATGTAATGAGTGTACGACATGTAATGAATGTGTAATGTAATTTTCGTGTTGTATCATATTTACGTGTATCATGTTCTTATTTCCGCCAAAATTTCAGTATTCAATGCTTCCTATAACTTGAAAATGAATGATGTCACATTCGAAACGTCGTTAATAAATTAAATTACTTCTTAGTTCAGAGATTTAAGAGAAGAGTACAATCAAACATTAAACCTCTAGATTTGCAATCTAAAGGAGATACGAACTGCTATCGTTATTAAGATATGGTTTCCGTTTAATAATATGCTGCGATTCCAAAAACCTAAATTCCGAACCGAGTATCATCGTCTGGGCAGGAATAACATCCTTATATGTGCTGTTCTATGGTTAATGAATACAGTTGTGCGTGGTATGCTACAGTTGTGGCACGTCGCAATGCCGTCACGTAACTCCTACATCTCTGGGCCCATACTTTCAAAAAAAGTTAAGAGATCGTATGTTTATCAGCCAATCATTGAAGGCCTTTCAAGCCAAGTCCATCAATCATGGACAAGAAAATAGAGCATAAGTTTTTACGTTCACTTAGCGAGTTTTGAAAGTATGACCCCTGTTTCCGAACTCCACGGCAGGAGCTTTCGTTCGCATCTGCCACTCTCTAATCCTCCTCACTCTGCTGTGCGCCTTTCTGTAAAACATTCCTACGTCACTGTGTCTGAGAGCCATTTTGGGTATCAAATTTTTTGGAATCGCTGCCTTTTTTAAAGCAGAAATTTAATCTTAGTGGCGCGTTAAAGGCTCTTACAGCGTCAATTTCTAAATCGTTAGACTTTTATGTTCTGTTGTCGTTACTTAGGATTTAATCTCGTTTGTTAATATATGTTTTGATTTTTGCCACTGATTTTGATTCTATTTGGTGGTTTGATAAATTCTTGACCAACTTGTAATTTGAGCAGACTACTGATAGGAGTCCCAAAATTTATACAGTTCGTCATATTTAATTAGGAGAAAAGAGTTATTTTGAAAGAAGTTTCCTTGTTGTAAGGCGTATATATTGTATTAATTCATGGTATTTTGTATTATTTTTATGTTGTTTGGCATGCAGATTAAAGCTGGAGGAGGACATGCGGCAGAGAGAATACGAACTGGAGTTGCGGAGAGAGAGAGAATTGGAGAGAGAACGAGAGAAGGAAAGAGAGAGAGACAAGGAAAGAGAACGAGACCGGGAGAGGAGCAGAGAGCGAGAAGAAAAGAGGGAACGAGGGAGGGAGAGGGAACGAGAAAGAGAGCATGAAAAAGAGAGGCACAAACAACATGAAGGTAAGCCCTTAGATTTGATTTATTTTAAATCAATTCTAGTTATGATTTCATCTCATTTTAGCGTTATCGTAGGAAGTAATGTAATGTGCAGATTGCTCATTGCATTTGACTGATCCATCTTCACCGAGTGATCTGCGAGTTACATTGTTGCATGCGAGTTGACTTCATTGCTTTTAGAATCTCCTAAATGTTCCTCAACACGTCTACAACAAGAGATTATAAGCAAACAAAACGCTAAGTTCACTATAACTTAATTAAACACGCTTCTGAGTCCAGTTCCATCATTAATTCAGATATTTAAGGAAATACAAGTACAATCAAACATGGTGTTCGATCTATGGTGTGCGAACTATGGTGTGCGATCCACTTACCCCGACTCTCCGCCCAAACTAATCTTCCCGTACCTAATCTAACCTGCGGGGTGAGTGAGTTTAACGAGGCTGAAGTATGCGCGTGACGTGCGCCTAGATTTGCACGCGTCCAGTAATATGTTGATCAATGTTCTTTGATTTGCATTTAGTAAATTAAGTCCTTGTATTTTCTCAGATCGGGCAAAGGCTTCAGATCGGCATCTCAGAGATCGCAGCCCCCTTTCCAGCCCCCACACTCAAGCCCACTCGAATAATTCACATTCATCCCACGCCATCCCCTCGAGTGGAGCCCTCACTTCGAATGGCCCTCACCCACTACTGACGACCACCGCCCCATACACCCTCGGGGACCAAGCCCTCCCCGTGTCCGGGGCTAACACCCACGACCTCACGGGAAAATCCGACAGTCTTGTTCAAAACCCCTTGCCTAACAATAGCAATATTAATGGTCCGAGTGCCGTTCCTAACGTGTCTTCTACAAGAGCACTGCCGACCGTGGGAGTAAACACCAATGGCACCTTCCTCCCCAGTACGGACGCCGGGGGAAGGAATTTAGATGCCGTGTCTGTCAGCACGAGAAGTGTAGATGCTGCGTCTCTGGCAACTCGTACTGCAGACTCTAGTGCAATAAAAAGCCGCGCTGCAGACTCTAGCAGTCTTTGTAACAAAACCTTAGATCTCTCTACGACTGGATCCCAAATATTGCCTAGCAGTCGTGTTAGAAGCTCGTCCACACCAACTGTTGTCTCAACCATCGTCGGGGGAAGTTTAGCTCCAGTCTTGAGCAGTTCTCCTAGTCTGTGTGGTTCTTTGGTACCTGGTGTCAATAGTGTAGTCGTTGCAGACCAGCTAAATGGGCCGTCTGGTCTGATGGAGGAGAGGAACGCTCACGTCAGCGTTTCTGAATCTCCGTTGCTGTTGAGCCAGAATTTACCAGAAGGTAAGTTTTTTGTCTTTTTAGCGTCACGCTAGCACTTAGTAGTTTCATGCTGAGTATTGCTAGTTGAAGAGATCGGCTAGGTCTATTGAAAAATTATTGGCTTCATCCAGAATAGTATACAATATATTTAAGTTCGTACAAACGTATATATGTTATAGAGTGATATAGTTTCTATATTTCACTAAATTATTAGTTATTTAACTAAAAATTTAAAAGCAAAGAATAGTCCACAAAAATTCATATCTTTATAGAAAACGTTTCGGAGTCCAGCTCCATCGTCAGTGGAGCTGGAGCTACGAACTGGCGATGGAGCTGGACTCCGAAACGTTTTCTATAAAGATATGAATTTTTGTGGACTATTCTTCGCTTTTAAAATTTTAGTCAACTTGCGATCTAAGCAAATAAGTGACATTAATATTAGTTATTTGTTGTGTGAATTTCATGCAATGCAGTATTAGTGAAACATTTTCTTCAAGACCGACTGGTTTTGTTGAAGGTCCTGCGCAGTCCGTAATGGGTGTGCTGCCTGCACTTGGGGGGGTGAACGGACTGAAGCTCGCCGGGGGCCTCACCCAAGCACCTAACACAGAAGGAAACCACGTCAGCACCAACATATTGCACCAAAAAAAAGTTCCATCAGGCACCACTTCACCGCCTGCCGCGGTTGTATCGAACGCTGCACGGTCTCTCCCCGCAGCTGTTTTCCTCCCAGCTGCTGCGCAATCCATGCCCTACAGTAGCCAGCCTTCTTCTCAACCCCAAACTTGTGCCGACACTGCCGCTTCATTCGACCCTCAGTTACTCCCGACAAGTTCTGTGCCCTTATCTCTCTCTTCACAGCTCGTGGTGGCTCCCCACCAAATCCCTCCGTCAACATCCCCATCTAGACTTGCATCAGGAGCCACAGTCCCTTCGGGTACGAAGCTTCCATACCCTCATTCCCTACCTTCATCGCTAAGTTCTCAGTCTAAGGGATCCGTATTACCACCCACGCCAGCCACAAGCTTATCCCTGGTCCCCTCCACAACCACCCTCGGCGTCCCCTATACCCCGCCTGGGGCCCTTCAACCGCTCCCTCTTTCCACGCCGGACGCAGGGCAGATGAAGACTGAAATTTTGACTGCCACATCGCAATCTTTACTTTACACTGACCACTCCTTGCCACTCACGACTCACTCTTTACCACTGGGGTCTCAGACGCTGTCTCTCACCACTCTCCCATTGTCATTCTCCTCCCAGGCCCTCTCGTACACCACTTCTGCAGTCCCAGCACCTGCGCGAGTAACAGCAAACCCTACGAGTAACAACACGACCATTTCTACTCATGTTATATCTCTACCTTCTCAACCACTCCCATTCGCTACTCAAACCCCACCACTCTCCTCTCAAGCCCTGTCACTCATCTCTCAAGCATTACCTCACACAAATTACGCATTGCCTATCACCACTCAGCCGTTGCCTAACACCACTCAGCCTTTAGCCTTCACCACCTTAGCTCTCTCTTTCACCACTCAATCATTCTCAGCCCAACCGTCGTCTGTTGCTGACCGCGTAGGCATCCCAATTTCTTCGGTCGCCGAGCGGTTGGGCGCATCTGCTCTTCCTGTGGTGACTGCAACGCACAGTGTGTTGGGTTCATCTCGATATTCTCAAGTCGGTGGTACCACATCAACTATACCATTGATACCTACATCACAAGGGCTCACGAGTACAACCAAGTATCCTGTAGCCTCTGGTAGTGCAATTTCACTGCTGTCTAACCCCACAGTGTCAGGGTCTATCGTCGGTAAGTCCACGCCTTTACTCACGTCAGGTCACATGGTTTGTAACACCAGTTCATTTGAGGGTTCGGGCAACTTGTCAGGTATCCCTGCCACGTCAATCATATGCACTAGTTCCATGGGAGGTATTCCTGCTACAAACATCACCTGCGGTTCTTCTGGAATGACGGGGACCTCATTTCCCGGAAAGGCCATCACGCCGGCGAACTGCTCTTCAAATCTCGTGGCCACTTCTGTTAACGTGACCACGCCCAATGCAGGCGTTCCACCTATAGCAGTTTCTTTGCTTACTTCTTCGACCCCAAGTACTTGTATCCCATTGGACCCATCAACTGTGATGTCGCTTGGCGGGCCTGCAGGGCACATCTACGCCAGTGTGAACACCTCCAAAGACAGCAGCGAGCACGCCATCACGGGACGTGAACCGCGTAGCACAATTGGTAACGGGCCCTGTATTAATTCAGCTTCGTCTAGCACTTACCCTTCGGTTTTAGGTGCGATGTACCACACGAATAACCTCCCTTCTGGACAAACCGTTGGTGTGACAACGGCCCCGAAACTGGCCACATCTCTCATAGTCAGGCCGTTTGAAGTGTCACCTCCAGGACGGACTCAAACTTGCCTTCCGACTGCTGTGTCATTGGCTAACTCAATCAATGCCGCACTGAGCACGAGCAACCCAATTATCGGTGGCTTGACCTCTGCTTCTCTACCTTCCTGTACGCCGGACCAAGTTTTCCTTAACAAGAACTCTGTCTCTGTGAAGATTGAACCTGGCGTTGATGAGCACAAGAATGAAGTAGTTTTCAATCATTCAGGAGTAGCGCAATCGCGTGCCTCTATTCCTGTGGAGACAAGCAGGACGTTGTCAGGAAGCGGTAAATCAATCGTTACATCAGTGTGGTCAACCCCCCTGCCCGGTGTTGTGCAGTGCAAGATAGAGCCTATGCAAGTCGACTTCCCAACTCAACACAGTACTTTCTCTTATCCCCCTATGGGGTTGAATTTACAGGGACAATTCTCCGATGTCTCTTCAGCATTAACGGTTTCTTCGGAGCAAAAACTTCTCGTGCCAAAGTCGGAACCCAATTTGTCGTTTTATGTAAGCAACCTTGTTTCATCCGTCGCTTCTTCTCCCGCTGGTTCTGTACATAGTCAGCTAGTGGGCGATAAACCTGTCGATGTTTCAAGCAATGTTCTCATCAAGGCAGGAATGGCCGTGTTGCATCCGGCTAACAAGGACACCAACTTACCTCCATCATCAGCAGTCAACACGATAGGCTTACAGTATCCTCTCATACCCTCCACTGTTGCCAACAATGGCATGATCGTATCTTCAGTAACTGGTATCCCAAATTCAGCAGATTTTCCGAAATCGTCTAGTAAAATCGTCGCGACAAGTTTGCCTGTGACTTTTGCTTCGTGTAGTTCGGCTTCAGTTGACACACCTGACTTTGTGCCTGTGTTCTATCCTCAGTCATACGCCATGGCAGCTTCTATTCCGCCTGCAGTATCGACTGCTTGTGCTGTCACAAACTTCCCTCCAACAACGGGCCCGAGTAACCTGACTGAATTGAATCTAGCTGGCTGTGCTGCCGACAAGCAGAATTTCCTAGCAAACTTTAACTCATCTGCAGCGGTGACTTCTATCGGGGCACTTGGTTTTTCAGGAAGTAATGGAGATGTTCCTTCAAACTCCTTACTGCTTACCGATAGCGGTCTCCTTCCGTCATCTCTGATTGCCGTGTCTTCGGGCATTAGCTCTCAACACAAAATGATTTATTCTGCTCCAATGTTTTCCTCCTTACTTTCTGGTGGCCTCCCGATATCGGTGAACTCGGCTGTTACAAACCAAGCGTTGGTAGTTGAATCGGCCGGTGAGTCAATCGTCCCAAGCTCCTGCCCTCCCTCGGCAGGTATGACTACCGGACAGCGCATACCTTTCGATGCGTCGAACATTTCCAAGTCAGTGATGGCAGTGTCCAATGTAGCAACATCTTTAACGCACAGTGCGGGGGCATCGACAGTATCCTTGAAACTTCCTTTCAACAGCGGAAGCAATTTCTCGCTGCCATCCGTGACCGCAGCGTCCACATACGTGCACATTATTCCTCCACGCGTGGCCACTCCTGAGATGCCTAGGTCCCCCGTCAGTCTTTTGGACCTGCGCGCGAAACAGGAAGCTGATCAGAAGGTGCAGGAGCGTCTGGAGTGTAAGAAGCAGGAGGCGCAGTGCAAGAAGCTGCGTGAGGCGCTCAAGACGTTGGAAGAAGCCCATTTAGAACAGCAGCAGCACGCGCTACAGGAAAGCATCATAAAGGAAGAAGCCAATATCAAGAGGGAAATTAAATCTGAAGTTCCGCGATCTAGAAAAGAAGAAATCAGGATTCGGAAAGAGGAGGAGAAAGCTGCAAGAGAAGAGGCGAGGAATCGCAAAGAAGAAGCCCGGCAGAAAAGAGAAGAGGGAATGAGAGTAATTCGCTCAGAGCTGAAGAGAAAGCTACTGGAGGAGCGGCAAGGCAGCATCACCAAGAAGAGAGTCACTCTCTTGCATAAAGGCCTGCCGGCTCCGCTAGACTTGCCGGAAGAGGTAGGTCCAATTATGAGTAGTATCTGCATTCATCACTCCTGGTGATTTATATATATGCGTTCAATTATACACAACAGAATTCTGTTTCTTCTTATTCTGATGATGATGAACATTTATTTTTTTTTCTTCTAATAACAGAAAATTGCCATCTTCAAATGCGTGGGTTTGGTGACCCACGATGCTGCCGGTGAAGTGCTCTACAGTAACTGCGAACGTCGCGTACGACAACTGCATCCCCTCCTCTCCCCTCCTGCTTGTCCCTCCCCCGCCCTCAAGATCTCAGACTCGGGCGAGCAGCTCGCTCTTGCCATAGCGCCCTCTGCTAGTAAGGGCTTCATCAACCCGAAGTTGCTTGAAACGCAACAAGACCTCAACAAGAACGCCTTCCTCCACGACATCGGGCTCAAGAAGCAACACCCCATCGACGCTCAGAGTGAGTCAATTAATTTTTTGTAAGGCAATAATGCTCTCATAGTCGTTTTCTAAGACTTGCGTTGTGGTCATCATCAAGTCTGAATCGAAGCCATAAGATTTTCTGTCCATGATTTCACAGCATGAGACTCTAAAATCTCGGGGCTGCCTTTTACTTCTCTTGGTTATACCTTGGCTGAATAACTGGTCGTTTCTAGGAGGCAGACGAATAAAAAATTTCTATGGCTGAAGTAAATATGAATGAATTCTGAACAATTATATTGATTTGCCTACATGTTCTAAAAATTCGAATATTTTGCAAAGCGCTAAGTGCGGAGTACATATTTTATCCACGTTTGTGCACAGAACATTATATTTTATCCACGTTTGTGTACAGTACATGATATTTTATCCACGTTTGTGCAGAGTACATAATATTTTATCACCGTTTCCTTCACCAGATCTGGAGTTCCAGTACCAAATGGCCTTAGAGGAGCGATTGCGGCGCTACTCCAACAGTGCGCTGCAGGACAGCATGACGAGTACAGTGTGTGCTGCGTTGCTCGCGCGTCTGCGAGAGCGCGAAACCCAAGTTTCTATCGAAGCTAGTCACATCTTCAGCGTAGCTGAAGCATCAAACTGGCAGCCAGAAAACTTGGGGACTTTGAAAGCAAGCAACTCATCGCGTTGCGCTGCCAACGGCCCCACCCTTCAAGTTCCTGTGTCTGGAAATTTGGTCGTCGCCAATTCTGAAAAGATATCTGAGCGACAATTGTTGTTTGGCACGGTACATGGTCGTGCGCCATTGCAGCCAATCCTTCAGTCTAATAATCTCGCTAATAACTCCAAGCACGGCTCCTTGTTAGACTCTAAAAACTCAGGAGTCCTCTTTCAAAATTCTGAAATCCTCTTGTCAAAAATAGCACTGATGCCACCTCAGCAACAACTGCAAGTTCAAATGCAGCTGCTCAGTCAACAACAACATTTGACTGGAGCCGCTCGCGAGCTACTCATGGCTCAGCTGTCCTCCATTGCTACTTCTGTTTCGGACTCTGTTTCAATTCAGCACATTGCAAATATACCGGCAAAGAACACTTTACCACTGCCAATCTTACACACGCCATCCTCGTTCGCGGAAATTTCCCGCGTAGACGGCAGACCGATTCAATTGAATGTTGAACAAGGCTTCGCGTCAGGTCAAACTTCAGAGAACGGCTCCGGCCCAGGCTCGTTCCCTGCCTCCCCAGGCAAATCTACCACGACCAGCGCGTCAACTTTGGTAATTCCTCAGCCCCTTCCTCCCGCGGGGACCGCTTTGCCTGGTAACTTCCCTGGCCACGCTGAGACGGTCAAAGTTGAAGTGCCCTGCAGCTTCTTGAACGGTCAACTCCCAACTGCTGGCGTGAGCGTCAGTCTCTCGTCTCCCGGTAATATTGCCGGCACAAATAACATGGGCAGCGTTGAAGTGGTCGGTATCAACGGTACCGTGCTGCCGCATGGCTTGGTTGCTCCCCAACCAGCTGTACACCATGTGAGTAATGGGAAAATGCTTTCTGAATGAATTCAGTTATTTACATTTGTTGAGATTTTTAACATACATCCCGTGTGTTGATTTAAATGTGTTGTTATATTCTAAAATGATATTGATAAGCTAACATGATTTCAATTTGCGATTTTTTGGGTTATATTCATTTTCATACATGCTCATGGAAACTCGTTTGTTGGATAGAAATATAACGATTTATTACTGCTGTATTAATAAATCGTCATTCATCTTGAGATCAAGGAACACGATTTAAATTCTCTTTATATGAATTCGATTAACTTTTGAAACCATTGCTGATTGACTGACGAGGGTAATATCCTCAGGCTGGTCAGGAGGACGTGTTGCTGCTGCCGCCCCCCGAAGCTGACGCGTCTCTGGCTGGCCTGCACGGTCTCGACAAGGTCATCGAGCAGTTCTTGGCTGCCGCTGCTCTTGGTGGGTGCCCACCCCACATCCCCGCATTGTAAAATTTAATTTCGTTTTATAAATATTTGCCCGGCATTGTACTATGACGCGCATAAATAAATTTCTTGAAGAAATTTTGCTATAAGCTTCTCTTACTATGTTAGCTATTGGTTTCAACTTTGAATATCCATGTTTCCAGCCCCAATTAAATTTATTTGTTCGATTCATTGTTCATTATTTACAGATACGGCATCGCCAGAGAAATTTGGTATTTTAAATAACGTTTAAAACTTGATGAGTACGCTATTCGTAATGCATTCGTTTATTTCATATCAATGAACAGTCTAATATGATGAAATTGGTGCACGATGCTTCGAACTGGCCATGTTGGTTTGATTTGTTGATTGTATGTCTGAATGACAGGAGCGGCGAGCAATGCTGTACTGGCAAGCCACGTCGCCGGTGTACGAAGATGCCAAGCCGCGGTCATCAGCACAGCTCAGCTGGTGCAGGAGCAGGTACAACAGCTTGTGCAGACACGTCAACAGTTGGACGCTCATCGTCTCACTCTGCACCAACATCTGCAGGCAATCACCGCCCTTTTTTCCACTGAAGCTAACAAGTCTAACGACGGTGCTGGCTTAGAGGTACTGCCGAGTCGTGACGATAAGCCTCAACGAGCTGTTGTAAACTTCGCGGCTTCTAATCCATGCCCACCTGTGTCGAGTGGGCAGCAGGAAAGTGTACCTAATGTGAGCATGGCCCTCGCAAGTGAGGTCTGTCAGGATGGGCTGAGCAATGCCGAGCAAGTGGCTCGTGTCGGCAATGGAGTGCAGAGTAACGGTGTAGGAACGAAGCTCTGCAGTGCAGGTCGACAATCCCATGCTATACCATCATTCTACGACAACGGTTCCCCCATCCGGCCTGGGGCTCTATGCAGCAACATTTCTGTGTCGGTTGCGGTGACTAGTGCAGCAGGGAAAGCTATTAACGACGTCGGGAGGAATTTGATGGTTGTGAGCAAGCCCGTGACCAGCTTACCTACTTCGTCATCCACATTCGCACTGTCTCAAATTCCGACGGTTCCTGGGATCCCATGTACCGTAGTCGATGGTTTCAGCTTCAAGACTGGCAAAGACTCAGAAATTTTAACAGATTTTGTGACGGGCCCAAACGAGAATGTTTCATATATTGACGCAAATGGAAAACTGGTGCTTAACAGGTTGAATAATGTCCATGTTCAGTCTGCTGTTAACTCTCCTGTTAACCTCGATAAAACTATGTTTGCGATTTCTCGTCCTGTTAGTCCCTCCCCCGTTATCGGTGGTTCTCTGTACCCACATGCGCTCAATCTTACTCACAATTCAATACCTTCAACGTCCCATGCTGCGAATGCAACACATGGAGACAAACTTACGGACTTTTCCAAGCAAGGTATCAACTCGTCTGCGTATTCGTTGCAATGCAAAGACGTCCCACAGACGACAGTTATTTGTAGGGGAAAACAAATGATCATCGGAAACGGTTTGACTCCATCTTCGACAACCATTGAGGAATCCAAAGGTCTTGGCAATATTTTAACGCCTGCGAATGCCGCGAACACCACATTGACCGTACCAATAAATTCACAAGGAAGTAACGCTAGATCTGCTGAAATTGCCAATCTCGATTTGAGTTCACCTGCCAAGCGTCCCTGCCTGAGTTTCGATGCTGTGAACTTGATCAACGGGGCCAAGACTGGCGATCAACTGCGGCCTGTAGTCACGGCCTATCCCGGAGCTCTCAATAACACAGGCCTTAAATTAAACTCTTCCATGGTTACCGTGACTCTGCCCGCATCCGTCACCGAGGGTTCGGTTGCGAGTCCAGTGCCTTACCAGCCTCAGCCGCCGTCACTCCCTGGCAGCGCAGTGTTGCCTCTGAATATCGACCTCACATCACCGGTGCCTGCTCGCTCTTCGCCAGTCAACCCTCCTCTTTCGATGTCATCGCAGTCTTCTCGGTCAACTACTGCTTCTGGAACACCTCCATTTATTTCCACTACGCCTACGTCAGTAAACTCAATCACTATGCAGACCACTCTCTACAATTCTACTTTAACTAAAAATAACTTCAGCCAATCATCTTCAACGACTCCCCGAAAGAATTATACCTCTAACCAAATGACCCACAATTCGAATGTTCATTTGAATCACACTGCTACTGCACATCCGCAAAGCTTGTCCGTTGAAGCATCCGCAAAAATCATTGCAAATTCCAATTCAGGATTGCCCAGTCCATTCGCCATCGATCAAGTAATGCGAAGTTCCCCCAAACCATCGACCAATGCTCCGACCGCACTGAGTGCGAGTAGTAAGAATCAGTTTACTGGAAACTCGAGTGTCATTGTCAGTGTAAATACCACAGTGTTTGGTTCAACGTTAAATTTATCATCGAACTCTCCAACTTTACGGTCCGAAATCCAAGCTGAGTCAAATGAACCCATTTCTTCCAGTGGCTCTTGGTCCAAGAATCAGTTCGTCATCACGACGCCTGCAGATTTACCTAAACCTTATTTCGCTCCTCACCAAATCGTGTCGGGTGCCAAGGACCTATCGTCCCATAAGCCTGAAAATCTTGCTCAGAAGGGCGTATCAGGCCGTGCTGTTCATGGCATATCCTCGGCTAAGCCTACCAATTCGAAAGATAGCTACAACACGTTGCATGGGAAACGCTCATCTAATTCTGCAACGTCTGCTTCTGTACAAGCTAGATCCATACAAGCGGGAAATGCAGCGTCAACTGCAGCAACTCCTCTGCCCACATCCACCGCATCTGTTATATTGCAGCCTTCATCGTCTACGGTGTATGGCAAAAAAATGTATCAATCACCTCATAAAATGAATGGCATGGGAGGAGTGAGCACTTCCGGGTCCAAGCACATGGGGGGAGGTGGCATCAGCTCCCAGGGTTATAAAGCGAACGCTAAAGGCGTCCTCGGCCCTGGTCAAACTCAAGTCCGAGCAGCAAACCACGTTAGTCAATCCAAGCATCACAAGCGTCCTGATCAGAGAAGTCCTGCAAGCTTGAGCTCTGTATCTATTGGGCCTCACATACCGAGCTCTGTACCTGCTGGATCTCACATGACAACCTCCGTACCTACTGGTCCTCACATACCGAGCTCAGTACCTGCTGGATCTCACATGCCGAGCTCAGCTCAGAAACACGGCCAGTACAGGAGCGTTCAGCACAACAGTAAAGCTGATCACGGGTCCCTTGTTAAGTCTAATAAAGCAAACCATAACAAAAGTGGCGTCGCCTTCACTCCGTACACTTCGAGCAAGTCTCCGGCGTCGAAGGTTCAGCCCTGGTTACCTCACACTTAAAATGCACACGAATAGTTTTATTTTTGAGGCGTTTCCTGGGAGCTTCTCTCAATTGATGAAGTTTATTTGTTTTGTTTTTTTTTTCGGCTGCAGTAAATTCATGCAGGAAAATGTAGTAATTATAACAAAAATTATGTACCCCTTCATGGCAAGTGTTTGGTTCCACAACACTCCTGAAGAGTAAACTCTAGTCTCTTACAAATAACAATTCACAATCCATTCTCAGACGAACTTGACAGTAGTGCATTATGCAGACTCAAATTTGAGGACTTAACCGTAAGATGAATGCCATGACTTCGATTTTTCTAGCCTTTGTTGATGTTAAAGACAAGAACCACGTGATGGCCCCTTTGTACATATGCTCCCCTGAAGTATACCTGTACTCGACATTCACGAAGTCTATCAGTAAAAAGACATGCAAAAATGGCTTCTCGTGAATACTTGTGTGATATTTAGACCTTAGGAACATGAGTACGATGAGCTTGTGTTGCAAATACAATATCTGATGCGCAGATTATAGTGAAAGTTTCGATATCGTGAAATAGGGTAAGGAAGACATGTTACCTTCATGTAACTGCCTCTGGCTCATGAACGTCGATGACATGATCCCTCTTAGATACGAGATGTACATGTGTTATTAGCTGTCTTTGGGTAAACATGACGGCGTGATCATAGCGTGCTTTAGAGTGAAGCAGCCTTCATGCTGATGCGTGAGTAGCGTCTGCGAAATGATACCTAAAATTACCGTCAATATTAGACTCCAGTTTCTGTGTTGCTACAATTTTCTGCGGTAAATGTATCATTAAGCCATGCAGGCTCCACGCACTGAACTTCAGTCAACCACATTGACATTATGCGTAGTGTTTTAATAACAGAAATTAACGATGTAGACGTTTTGCCGTATAATTATTACCTACGTGTAGATTGAACATATTTATACGTTAGACGTCGTGTCTATTGAGAGCTTTATTACTATTGAGTTAGCGTTCGATGGAAGTGAGTGTTGCTGGCCATCTTGAGCTTGCGTCGTACATTCATTGTGGTGTAATATTTTATTCTAAGAAAACATTTCGCATTCTGTAGAAGAAACCTCCTTTTATGCAGTGATGATCTCCCTAACACATGATTACGTCGACTAGAAGATAGTAGGTGAAGAGTGATTAGAAAGCCCGTGCAACTATAATAGTACGGCTCCAACATTTCCCTCGTAGGACCTATAGACCAATCGTGGATTTTATCATTTTCGTCTACTATGTATTTGCGTACATTCTCCAAATTGTGATAGGAACCTTCATAATTCTGAAACCTCAAAAAGCACGTTGTTTGTACCTCAGTACGGCTGCCGGCATCACGTACGAAAAAGCTTAATTGGATTTTCCTGAGAAATTATACCTTCCGATTGAAATTTTAACGTAGCTCTAATGGATCTTAGTAACAACAAATTCAGTGTCTGATAGTTTTAACGCTAAATTTTAATAAATAACCTGAAAAGACTGTCGTTATTTTGGTATGCCACTCAGCCGAACAGGCACATAGACGTGTGTGGGCGTTAGGCCGAGTGGAAGCTTGGCCGTGTGGGCGTTAGGCCGAGTGGAAGCTTGCTTCTGCAGGTGCCTGGCCGTGTTTGCAAGACGAGGTCGGATGTGCAATTTGTTTTACCGACCGCTTTTTCTGAGCTGATGCTGATAAGAGTTGCGTTTCCCTATTACTGACTTGAACTTCATCTGTTATGTTCCGATATGTTATGGTATGTTCCGAATGAAGTCACGATCTCATTAGACTTTAGCTAACACATTCGCCAGAATTTCTGTCAATTGATGCGATTTCATTTACACATGGATCCCAAGGGCTCTTGTTGAATTTATTATTTGTATTTTCCAAATATAGTCCGGTATTTACGTGTGCATATTTATTTATTATTTTCTTATTTATTTATTAAATTTTAGGTAATTATATCCCCGGCATATTCTGTTAATAGGTGAAAAGTATATCTGTACATAAAATTGAGTAAATCTCCCTTCAATAGAACACCAAATATACCGCCTGAACCATTGTCCTTTCTAATTTATCCTGCTGATATTTCCTATTATTCGAGACTTGTTTCCCTATCTAAAAATGCTGCAAGATGATTTGTGTCCGTTTCATATTTGCGTAGCACGCTAAACGCAATATTTTATCAACCTTTGCTCGCATACCGAACTTAGCGCTTTGCGGGCTGCGAAAGACCTTAGCGGGCAAATAAGTTCTCGCACGCTCGCTGTAGCGTATTGACATTGTGTTCTTCTTAATTAATCTTTGTTCTTAATTAATTTAGTCATGACTGGTTTAGATTTGACAAAGGTATGCTTGGAACCGGAGCATTAGTATTGCGTTCCGATAATTCATCCCAAAAGTGTGGAAGCGGCGGTATATAAGCTATTTAATTGAGTTCACCTGCGGGTACGCATGAAAGTTCTATGGAAGTGTGGCATGCGCTGAGGACCTGTCAGGAGCTCAAGACGAAAAACCGCGGAAAAATACTGTACTCGTATCCATAAACTTTTAGTGCTTTGATTTTTAATTTATTCCAATGCATCAAAAAAGATTTTGTATTATATGATGACTGTAAACAAAAATGGGATAAGGCTCGGGACAACTTCTTTATAGACCGTAGTGAAAAATACGTACTTTTGTTTTTCAAGAACGGTTTTGATCGGACGAAGTTATGACTGAAAAACGAGCTGTAAATATTCGTCGCAAAAATTTGTTCCAAAATTGTCCGATCAGCAATTTACTGGATGAAAAGCTACGTTCAAAACATCTCTAGGCAGGCACACAATATCGTGACTTTAATTTTCATTCAATTACAATTCGTTATAACGATGTGGGAGTACAGTATTTGCAATGTTTTATTTGAAAGTTAAGATGTACCTGAACTCCTCTCTTAAAAATGATACCGAAAAATCCAAGTGGAGACTATGAGTATAATATAATCACATATTCATACCTTAGTATATGTGAGTTCCTTCTACAACATAGGCAGTAACTTAATTATATAAAAAATCTATCGCCGCCTTCCGCATTTATGTCCTGGAATGTCAAAAACGGCTAATTTTTACATTTAATATGTTCCAGAGAACCAGCATTATGCATTGATCAATCTTATTTTTATCTGTGGGGAAATTTGGCTTAAATGTATTTTCTTACATGTTTCACGTGTGTTTCTTATTATTGTTCTTCCGGTATGCAGACAGCTGATCGAAGCATAAGCAATTTCATTGGTTGAGAGCCCGAGAATCCTCCAATAAGATGCATGCATAGGAAACTTTTAGGTGGCCCAACACGGAATGAGAGACTGAGCTTCATTGGTTGACATTAGGTAGGTCTCCAACCAATGATATGCGTCAGTGCTCTGCCTGCTTCTGCTGAGGTGAGGAGTACTGATTTCAGTGCGGTAGCATGACGAATACATTTGCCGAGTTCATAAAAATTTTATGGATGAAGCAATCTTTTTAGTCCATTTATTATGTAAAATTTTAGCACTTAATACATTTATAACTATTTTTGATCGATGGAAATATCCTATAACCTAGTTCACAGGTTCATTTGCAAGCCTGACATGACACGCTATGTGTGTCGACAAGTGTTGTCCTCGCGACTTGCAAGAACTACTGTACAGTATAGTAGACGGATTCTGCAGCCTGCAGGAAAGTGAATTATGTGATCAATTATAAAACGAGACTGATGATAATCAGTCCCATTTAATTAGAGTTAGATGAATTAGCATTACAATTAGAGCAGTGAATTTTTATGGTTCTTTGTTAAAATTAGAGTGTCGACTCTCGTGACGTCTCATACACGTTCCTTGTTCGACTTTTAGTTAAAGAGATATAGGTGACCGTTCATTGTCGTACCTAATAGAATACTTTATAGTACTATTATTATCACTACTATATATATATATATTGTACTATAGTAATACTATAGTAGGCATGAGCTATTGATTATATTTCATCATTCTCTTGAATATGTCATTTTTATTTATTGGATATTAGTATCGCTGTAAGACGATATGGTTGAGGAGGCAAAATGGAAAATTGGACAAAATCCACTGGTGAATTGGACAAAAATGCCAGTGCTTCTGTCCAGTTCCATCAATTTCTTTGGCCATTTCCTAATTTTTTTTCAGTTGAGGATAATAATAAAATTTTCAGCTGCAATTTCCAAAAAGCACCTATGAAAAATTAATATTTGAGTATAGTAGTAATAGTACACTTCTGCCAAATGTTCCAAATTGGTTGGGAATGGGGATTGGGCTCATTGGGGGGTGGTGAATACCTACTGAAAGAGACAATTACTGTTTTCTTAACTGCTGTTGAGTTGATTCAATATACTATCAATTGGAAGATTGGAAATTTCAAATTTATGCAAAATACTAAAATTTTATGGAACCAAATTCTAAACTCCATGGTGACATATTTTTCATTAGGTACCTTGTAATCTTGGGGCTGGATCATCATCATGCACCTCTATGTCTAAGCATGATTGGAATATTTCTACTTGATTCCAGGGTGCAGAAAGTAGGTGAATATCTGAAGATTTTTGGTAATGCATCAGCAGCTAAATTGCACCTTTAGAAGATCTTGCCAGCACACTTATCACTTGTCCCATTTAAAATGGTGTGTTATTATTTCAAATTACAAGCCGTCCTGTATGCTCAGATACAGAAGAAATGCTATGTGGCTGCTGATATGAAGCTTGCAGTGGACAAGGTTGTTGTAAAATGTAAATGCTCAATGGCATGTTCATGGATAGGTATGGTAATATCCATCAATAATATGGTAATGTATGGATATGGCAATATCATAGCAATAGAGTAAAAACAAGTAAAAATCACAGAAAATGTCATTAATTCTACATCTATGTCATCAACAAAGGAAGAGGAGGACTTCAGAGTACCGTAAAATGGGGTTACTTAGACCGGCGGGGTAACTTAGACCACTTTTCGTTTTTTTTTTTAACAAAAACCCCCAAAACTCAAAAACTATTTGACATAGAATAATGTTGTCAATGGTCATTAAAGGCCTAATACTGTGGCTACATAACACAATATAAAGATTTAAAAAGTTTGCATATCTAATAGGTTAAAAAATTATCACTTTGCATGCTTCAAACATTTTAAAATCGATTTTTATTTCAAGTTTCCCGGATTACCCCATTCTAGGGGTAATTTGGGACGCATTTATTTGTGTCTGGCACCTTATAAATACCAGATGAAAATTTTTTTGAAATGCCATTTGATAGTACTCACAGAGAGCTTTAAAATGAACCCTAAATTGTTTATGAAATTTTACATGGTACTAAGTTATTAATGAATAATGCTTGAAGCTGTCCCTTATTATCCCGTTTGTTGGTATGAGGGAAAAACTGGAAAATGTTCTTTTTAGAGTCAAAGATACTTGTTCACTTGCCTGCTTAGGGATTAAATTAACTCGGCTTCACTGGTGCACTTAAGCCACTTGAACACAAAATCTGCGAGATTAGTTACCTAGATTTATATTTTTTGCCATTTATGACTCTTATGACACTTTGTATGTAAAAGTTGCCGCTTAAAACATTATCTTGAACTGAATAAAAGGAATTATGACTTGTATAACTCAATCAAAATATAGGGTTTCCTGGCAATTAATATTCATATAAGAGGTAATTTGAGTGAATTAGAGGTTTGAATTTCAGGTAGGTTTATATAATGTCTATAGGATAATTTCAAGATTTCATATTTTTTTTGCATAAGATAAGAAGTTAACAATTTTTGATAGTTGAAAATCAGGATACAGTGGTCTCTAAGAAACTATGTTTTCAATACCACACTTTAGATGGAGACCAAATAGAGTATATAGAGTCAGTGATGATATGTAAAGTAGGAAATAAAAATATTTCTGCATTGTATTCTCTATTCATATGCTAACTATTTGTTCAATTTTCCAGAGTGTTAATTATAATGAAGCAAAACAGTGGATCTAGCAATGGAGTGATAACATTTCGTAAAGTGGTATTTAATTCCACTAGTGACTCCAGTGTTGCTTCTGGAATAGCAAATGGCTCCATGACATATTCTGGGAACATTACAACATCTCAAGCTGTAAATAATGGAGTACTAATGCAGAGTGTTGCTGGAGTTGCTTCGAATGGCTCATTAATGCATTCAGTGAATGGCAGTGGAGCAATCAGTTGTGTCAATTCCAATGTTGTTAATGTTGGAGCCATGTTGGCCAACACCAATAATGGAGTGGTTACCTCAGTTACTGGTAGCTTACCTTCCTTCACTGCTAATGGCATTTCTACCATTGCTTCCAATGGGGTTCTTCAAACCAACTTAGCCAATGGCAATACAATTATTAGAGCCCAAAATGGCAAGATGATCACAACTTCCAATATTGTAGGTGCTGCTCCTGCAACTAATGTCCCAACTATGGGTAAATTGTGCCTTACACAGCAGCAGCTGCAAAAGTTGTTAGAGCAACAGTTACAGCAGCAACCTCAGCTAGGGTCTCAGCCTCAGATCATCAGACTTCAAAATCCTCAACAGCAACTAATTCGACTTCAACAGCAACCACAGCAAGTTCTCAGACTCCAGCAGCCAACACAAACTCAGATCATTCGTATTGCTCCCAACAACAAATTACATCAGGGGCATCAGCTACCTGATGGTAGAATAATTATCAATCAGCCTTTCCAGATAACAGCTCAACAATTGCAGCAACTTCAACAGCGTCAACAAACTCCTATTGCAATACAATCCCTTCAGTTGCAACCACAGCAGCAACAAGTTGTTTTACCTGGCGTTCAGCTTGTGTCAATTGCAAGTGCTCATGCTTTGTTGGAGAAGCAACAGCAGCAGCAGTCTATGAATGTCACCAATCAAGTTGTTGCAACCACTAGTCAACAAATAGGTGGATCTCAGCCACAGCTTCACTTACAAGCTATTCAACCCCACCCACAAATAATTTCAGTTTCACAATCCCAACAATTATTATCAGCAATTTCTAATGTGGCTAGCATTCCTAACTCGGTCGTCCAATCAAATTGTGTGTCTGTGAATGGCACAGCACCTTCAGCACCTGCTATTATGCCCTCCAATAATGTTCAGAGCAAAGAGAGTGATATGCCAAGCTTTCAGTCCCCCCTTGCTGAGGTGGAAATGAATGTTCCTTCAACTAATCAAGATAGTGAGTTGGATGGAGGTAAAAATTGTCAACTGACCAATGGTGCTGCTGTTGAGGCTCAGGAAAACACTCAGCCTCAGACCTCTTCTCCAGAAATTCATCAAGATGATGATGATGATGACGATATTCAAGAAGTTGGCCAGGTTATCAACACAACCAGTAATGGTTTTCTGTCAGGCACTGAAAAGGTAAGCATCAAGTTCTATGCTGTTGAATTTTTCATTTTCTTTGTGAATTGGAAATTTTTTTTAAGCATTCTCTGGAACTTTTTGCTTTTATTTCTATAATAAGTTTCATTAATAAAAGTATAACATTATTTGCGTATTAATCACTGCACTTGAATTCCATCAGACTGCAGAGTTGGAGAAGAAAGAAGATGCTGGTGGTGGCGGTGAATCAGACCCTGGAGTTATTGACATTGTCATCAACAATGTTGTGTGTTCGTACTCTGTTGGGTGCCATATAAACTTGCGGGAAGTAGCTACAAATGGCAATAATGTGGAGTACCGGCGAGAGCATGGGGTGAGTCTTGCCTTTTTTCAAACAATTCTTTTTTTCTGTTTTCATTCAATTGTCCTGTGTTATCTGTTTTTACTGTTCATTGAAAGCTTGATCATTTTAGAAGCCCAAATTTTATTTTTACTCAGAAATGCAAAATTTCTTGCCCATTGATGGTTTTATATAGCATTCTTATTTCTAAGTAATGATTGCACAGGACAGCAGTATTTTATTTATGAGAGAGATTTTTCCAAATGGATTTTATTTGCTTGGTTTTTGGATTTGATTCCAAATTACTCTAATAAAAGAATACTCAATCAATGGGGTTGGATATTTTCAAATATTATTTTGGCTGTCAAAATCTGGTTCTAGTTAAAAAGTGAATTTTATTATATTCTCTTGGTGTTTATGTTGTGTGATATTCCTGTATTTGATATGTGAACCGTATTCTCTTGCCTCCATGTTTGGGTTGTGCACTACCATCAAACAGGGTAAAAAGGGATGGGCGGGGTAAAAAGGGACAGTCCTCCAACATTTTGTAGAAATTTTGTAGCAGCTAAACTAATACAAATATTTCAAAATTAAAAATAGTGGCGTAAAGTTGAACATTTTTACTATCTTTACAGCATAAAGCAAGTTGAGAAATTATACATGTATTACCCCTAAAAAATCTCTGAAAAAAAGTGTGAAGAGTTAGATTTTGGAAAAGTACATCTGCTAAGGTCTGTAGCAGAAAAAATATTTGTCATATTGAAAAATTTTACTTACATAAAAGTTCACACTGTTGTTGGCTTAAAAACGTGATTGACAGAATTTGCATATCTCATTCCAAGAAAAAATGGCGGTCATTTGTGCAAAACGGGGTAATAAGGGACACCCCTAAAACTGCATTTGGAGTGAACTGCCTTGGTTAGCAAAGGCTCCAGTTAATGAAAAAATTAATTAACAACAAAGAAATTTGATTACATTCACCTTGCTTAGAATAAAGGGAAAACGAGTAAAAATTGCAGAAAATGTCATTTGTTCTACATTTATATCATCTACAATGAAAGAGGAGGACTTCAGAGCACTGTTAATAATACATGAGTACACTCTGCATGCTTCAAGCATTTTAAAACTGAGTTTTATTGCAAGTGTCCCTAATTACGTACCCCATTTCCAGATTAATTCAGGAGCCTTTTATATTGCGCCCAGCACCTTACAAATTGCATTTGGAATTATTTGGAGATGCCATACAATAGCCATCGCAAAGACCTTTAAAAATAAGCCCAAACACATTTGTAAAATGTTTTATGGTAAGAAGTTATTAACAAAAAAATGCTATAACTGTCACTTTTTACCCTGTTTGATGGTATTCATGTATGTGAACCATATTCTCTTGCCTCTGTGTTTATGTTGTGCACTATTCATGTATGTGAACCATATTCTCTTGCCTCCATATTTATGTTGTGCACTATTCATGTATGTGAACCATATTCTCTTGCCTCTGTATTTATGTTGTGCACTATTCATGTATGTGAACCATATTCTCTTGCCTCCATATTTATGTTGTGCACTATTCATGTATGTGAACCATATTCTCTTGCCTCTGTATTTATGTTGTGCACTATTCATGTATGTGAACCATATTCTCTTGCCTCCATATTTATGTTGTGCACTATTCATGTATGTGAACCATATTCTCTTGCCTCTGTATTTATGTTGTGCACTATTCATGTATGTGAACCATATTCTCTTGCCTCCGTATTTATGTTGTGCACTATTCATGCTGTCTCTTATACACATCTAGATGTGTATAAGAGACAGGTGTTTATGTTGTGCACTATTCATGTATGTGAACCATATTCTCTTGCCTCCGTGTTTATGTTGTGCAGTATTCATGTATGTGAACCATATTCTCTTGCCGTCGTGTTTATATGCACTATTCATGTATGTGAACCATATTCTCTTTCCTCCGTGTTTATGTTGTGCAGTATTCATGTATGTGAACCATATTCTCTTTCCTCCGTGTTTATGTTGTGCAATATTCATGTATGTGAACCATATTCTCTTTCCTCCATGTTAATGCTGTGCTCTTTTCATGTATTTAAACCATTTTCAGATGGTGACGATGAAGCTACGCAAACCCCCCACGACAGCTTCCATCTGGTCTTCTGGCAAAATTACCTGCACAGGTGGGCGCCTGCTCTGCTGCTCAAGAGGCGTAGCTTGCAATTCTTCAATGGAATTTAGTTTCAAAACCATGCAGGCTTCTGTAGATTTGTGCCCATTTCAAGTTTAGCATGTCACTCAGATGCATATTTTTCATCATTCAAGGAAAAATGCAGTTATACAATAATCTTTTACTACCACACAAACTTCAGTGTTCAATTAAAGCATGTATGAACAAGCCCATGAACAAAACTCTTCAAGGAATTATGTCCTTCACTGTTTAGTTAACATGTATGTGCAGTTTTTCTTTAATGAGTAAATAATCCGTGATCTGCATTGTTGCTCAATAATTGGCATGTTAGTTGCAAGAAATTCAGGAAATCACAAACATCAGTTGCCTCGACGTCATAAACTAACAGTAAATTATTTTGAGTAATAATGAGCGATTTAATTATCCTTAACCTGTTGATGCAAAATATGAAGACGTTTTACCGAACAGGTTCAACATCAGAAGTCGAGGCACGCACGGCCGCTCGTCGCGTGGCTCGCGCTCTGCAAAAGCTTGGCTGCAAGACGCGCTTCAAGAACTTCCGTGTCGTCAACGTTCTCGGCACATGTACCATGCCCTTCGCCATTAAGATCACGCCCTTCTCACGGCAGCACCGCAACAGTGCAAGGTAACAACAACTCCGTCGGCATGAGCCTTGACAAGGTAAATCTATTTTGTGACATCATGCAGGACTTCACATTGACAACTGAATGAACAGTATTACAAACGTACTTCGAAATACTACAATGCAAGATGCATAAATGAACGTTTTCAATATCGATATGGTGAATTTACTTGGCGTTTTCTTTGCTTTTAGATTCCTTGTTATCTTACGGTTCAAGCAGACTTATGATATAAGTACATATAAATTCCATTATAGTATGGTGCTCATGAAAAGACCCAAAGTGGCCACTTCAATTATGAGTCAGATGAAATTTGTACTGCACAGAATTATACTCTGCTAACGTTACCACAAAGACGAGTGCAAGTGATATGATGATCAAACAACGATAGAGCGATGCTGAAAACAATTTTTCTTGCTTCACTTCACATTCTCTTCAGCTATTGCTTTGTTCAGTTAGTATCTCATATGCATTGTACTTGAAACTTGATACAAGACATAGACAAATTGGCTCTTTTGATCTCGAAGGGATTTTTTTTTCAAATACCTTTGGATGCATATAGATCATATTCTTAGCATTAAAATTACCATGCTGCCAACTGTTGATACCAGGTACATGAAATGCTATTGCTGCAGTCTTAACTGTCTACTCGTATGTTGCAGTTATGAACCAGAGCTCCACCCTGGCGTTACCTACAGAATTCCTCACCCTAAAGCAACCCTCAAAATATTCTCGACTGGCAGCATAACAGTCACTGGTGAGCGTGCATGCCTTTGGTGCTCAGCACATTCATTGTTTTGACATTACGTTTAAATTTGAAATGTTATTCCTGAAATTTGTGTTGCAATTTTCATTGTTGAAACTATGTTAATAACAATTTCAGCCATGCATACTTTCATAACAGAATAATCTTTGCTTGAGCGTTTTCAACTCATTGTGATCTGATGTGGATCAAGCAGGTATTATATCAGGGACATAACCTAATCATAATTTCAAACACTAGTACGAATTGAAACAATATATACTTGTCTCTGATACTCCACCTGCCCCTAGACCTTGTGTACAAAATGATTATCTTTAATTAAGACATTTGAAATTGCTCATTAATGATATGCTGTGCAGCACCGAGCATCGCTAACGTGCAGGCAGCCATCGAGCATGTGTATCCTCTGGTGAGCGAGTTCTCCAAAGAACGCACGGCCGAAGAGGAGGCGCGACGTAGCGCGACCAGCGTCGCAAACCACGCCGTGCGACATCGACCCGTTGGCTTCTCTCTTGATGAAGATGAAGAAGAGGAACCTGGTGTGGGGCCGCCTTCCTTCATAGATGAGTTTCCTGACTCGCCACCATCATTCATGAAGCGCAAGCGTAGCGATTTGTCTTTCGGGAACGACAATAAGCTTAGAAAATTAGGTCCTATTGATCTTGTGTCTGACGACTCCGATGATAGTTCTGATGATATGGAAGACGTCGATGACGGATTCTCTTGAACTTCATAAGTGAACTAGTATTTACTCCTTCTTGTGGCTTATAAAGTTTCTTGAAGGTTCAGCTTAATGAACAAATATCTGCCCATTAATGATGACCAACTAGCGCAACAATGTGTAAAGCAGTATCAATCCATATTCACGTTAAAACGAGAACTAAACTTCACGAGAACTCCTCGAATTTATCAGTACTCACAATCAGTCTCGATTTGCCCCTGTAATTTGGGACAATTTTTGCAGCATTTTGGTAATGCTGCAACTTTTCAAGAAATTGTAGGAATCCAGCTGTTTGTGTGCCTATTGTTCCTATTTTGCAACGGAATGGTGTCGTTGCTTTTCTTCATGTGGATGGAGTCATGGGGATCAATAATGTCTGTTTTTCTACCATTATCTGTCTCAAGTTCATGTTGGAACATAACTTTGTTTTTTTCGTAATTAACCTCTTTACTCGTTTTTAGCGATTGACTCGATAGTCGTCTGGTGAGATTATTTTGTATCCTGTCCTTACTATTACGATTCCTTTAGATGTTCACGAGCCAAAGTTCCCTTAAGTTACACAGTGAATTTGGTCGAGTGGAAAAGCAGTTTTTGCTTTAAGTAGTCTGGTACGGCACGATAAAATGCGAGATGCTTTCTTTGATCATGCCCATAGCAATTTATTGAACGGTCCTTTGATTATTAGAAAATTTTCACTTCCAGTGACCATAATCTCGGCACATAGTTTTTTTCATTTCAAGATTGCTCGACCGTCTTCAGTCCCCAACACTTGTAAACTTTGCTGGATTTAAAAATCGATTCAACTTTTAGCTTTTCAGATCAAGACTGCTACTGGATTGTAAAATGATTGTTATGTTCTGGTTTTGATTATTCACGCTAAAGATAGACAACGTGATGTGACTTTTTCTTTGGCTAATTATTGAAACGAAAGTGTCAAATTTTTTGTCGTAACGCAAAACTGGTTATTGATACACAGATTTCCATTCGATTTTGTTTGAGAGAAATCGTTGCTTCTCTCACTTGTTTTCAGGAAAGGACTACTTGCCATTCTTGTAAATTTATCCTTTTTCTTCCCCCTAAGTTGTTCCTAGCGAATATTTTCTTATTCCAGATCTTGAATTCATTACCAAAAATTATTTTCGTCCACCAAACTGCTCCAACTGTAAACTAATCATTAGCTAGGTTAGTGCCAAACCAGTGCTGAGTTGCGGTAGAACAATGTGATGTAGTGTGCTCTGTAAGTTGTTATTTATTTGATTTCGTTTCAATTGGTTACACAACGAGTGCAAGTTTCTAATCTGCTAGCTCTTCTTCTGCATAAAAGCTGACTGAATTTACGCTGGTGCAATTCATTCATGTGGTGCATGATTAAATGGGTTGCACTTTATCCAACACTTGTAAGTAATTACCATCGAATTGGGTTGTTCGTAAATTTCCACTTGCAGAATGTTAGCAAGAATATTAGAGCGCCTGGAATGAGCTGTATTAAGCCTTCGGTATCCTGGCTGCTGTGACGGCCCGCGTTACACTGGAAGTTTAGGGCATGTCCATTGTCCAGTCTATAGGAGCAGACATGATGGGTATTCTTCATTGATGTTGTGGCTGGAGTAAATCGTTATTCTAGTTTTATTTAATTTTAATTTCCGTTGTTGCTTCTATTATTAGAATTTCCCATTCGTTTTGCTCGGTTGTTTAATCACCTTCCTTGATGTGTTTGCACATGTGATTTTAATGTTTCACTTTGATCAATAATTTTTATCATTCTAATCTAAAAGACAATGTTAACTTTTTTGTCAACCCTTGGCATTGGTTGATGAATCAACTTGTTGGCTGCACACTTGCTATGCTGAGTTCACGACTCATTCGTGAATGTTATAGTGTTAACTTCGCCTTATAATTCTGTAAATTATATCAATGTATCAATGTGAGGTCAGTAAATTGTGCAGCCATCAATATTTAACGCAGGTATTTATTGTGCCAATATTGGTCACGTCGTATTAAATAACTGGTAATAGTTTCACCGATAATACAGATTTATATCAAATCGTATTATGACTACTTCATCTAATATTTCCTTGATGTGTTTGCACATGTGATTTTAATGTTTCACTTTGATCAATAATTTTTATCATTTTAATCTAAAAAAATTATTGATTTTTATTTTTAAAATCATTTATTTTGTCATTTGATTCTTGCATTGTCTCCAACTTTACGCAAGTGTGCAAAATTTCAGATCGATAGGATAAGTAGAAGTGGGTTAAATTTCGATTATAAGATTTGTAGCAGACAGACAGACAAACAAGAAGTGAAGTTAAAGAGAAGTTTTGTAAAGACAATGTTAACTTTTTTGTCAACCCTTGGCATTGGTTGATGAATCAACTTGTTGGCTGCAGCTGCACACTTGCTATGCTGAGTTCACGACTCATTCGTGAATGTTATAGTGTTAACTTCACCTTATAATTCTGTAAATTATATCAATGTGAGGTCAGTAAATTGTGCAGCCATCAATATTTAACGCAGGTATTTATTGTGCCAATATTGGTCACGTCGTATTAAATAACTGATAATAGTTTCACCGATAATACAGATTTATATCAAATCGTATTATGAATACTTCATCTAATAACAATGACTAGCACCCATCACAGCGAAATCGTGTGTTGCACGTTTGTTCCACGCTCAACAGAATTCCTCTTATATTCATTTTCAGAATAGTTGCGAACTTGAATTGATAGTATTATTTGTGAACTGTGAGAAGGGAGACTGTAGTAAGTTTGGAATAGTGAAAACAAATTTTTTCATTGTCCACTGTGTTTGCTTCAAAATGTTAAACTTGTGTTTTCTGGCAAGATTATGAGAATTTCGGTGTGATAATAAGGGCTTTAAAACAAGATGTTAACTCGCGTGAGCGAGTGCCTAGCTACTGCTATGCTGCCTAGATTTTGTGTCGCGCGTAACAGTAAAACTCTTATGCTTCCTCAGAGCTCGTCATTATTTCATTGATGTTTTTCGTGCATAGGTATTATCTCATTTCTCTCACGCGATTCTCGACTGTCACTAAATCTGTAGCTAAAAATCGTTTTGCTTATTAACGGAATTATTTATGTTTTTGCAAGTCATCCGTTAGCCTTACTTGTCCGCATTCGCTCAGGAATCCATCTTGAGGAAAAATGGCATATCAGTATCAGGAAGATTTACTTATACTAATACGTGCACAATTTTAGGTATAAAAATTGAAGTGTTTTGGTGAACCGCTGCGGTTGGATTTTGGTGTCTTTGTGATGATTTAATAAGTAAATTAACTGTGTGATTAAATCCTCTGCACGAGCCAACATTTTTGCTATGGTTGACCGAAATAATTTTACTAATAAAAGCAACGCAGTGAGCGAAATAATAAAAAGTATTTGGTTATAATAATAGATCAATTGGATAAGATCACGTCCCCCTCTTGCCTGGAGTTGACGCGTACTGGCTGTTTGAAGCGATCCTTGCATAGCGGCTGTGAACGTGACTTCCCGTGTTAGCTGAGCGTCTTTAATAGCTTGCGCTCCTTGGTATACTTGGTATTTGTTACGGACGTAGCAGTCCCAGGCCACGATGGATCGCCGCCTCCCGGTCTGCACGCTTTTCCGCATCTAAATAGACCGAGGAAAATATAACTTTTTTCGCATTTATATTATCTTGGAGTCTGTCTTCTTCTAATCCGTTTTGCTCAAATTGATCTATATTGTTGAGTTAAATGGCTGAAATTTGTTTCAAGATCAATAGAACAATTGCTAATAACTCATATTGATTTTAGTAATGTTTACCTGTTATTTTTTAGTTCATCAATCCAAAGATGGGCGTAAGCAACCTAAGCCTCTTGTGTTGTTTCTGTTCTAGCGCAATTCAAATTATGATCATATTGAATTATAATATTTATCAATTATTACTAAGTGAACATTTCATAGTCTTGGGTGAGCTATTGTGCATCTCAAGATCATGCTACATATTATCAAAACGTGGAGGCCAGCCTTGTCTTTTGTGTGGTTTGGTGGTCGCAATCCCTTCGTTGCGTTGTCATTTTCCCGTATTAATATATCTACGTCTTAGCAATTTGAAAGCTCTTTGGTTTATTTTGTAAATACTTAGGTTACATGTGGTCTAGAAGTTCCGTGTTAATACGTAGTAATTTAATTTAGATAAACGTTGAAGTCAGATGGCATTGGTAGTTTTGTTCCATCACGAACGTTTCTACATCACTTCGCGTAAGATCTGCCTGTACAGCTGCAGCCAAGTAGTTCATGTGCTTCTCGTGTATCATACAACACAATTGCCTTTTAGTGCTCTTCTTACATGGTAATTGTTCATTAATATCAAAGTAGTTAACGAGCTACTTGGCAGTGTATTAATTTTCCCATGTTGATTGAATTTAGTTTGTAAGTAAATTTTTACAGTAGTTTCAACATGCATAAACTATAGAGACAACAAATTCTTTTTCATTTGCTAGATATTGACAAGAATTCCATCGCTAGTTTCAAATTGAAACTTCATGCGATTAGCTCGCGTAAAACGTGCTCCCGCTGTAGATTTATTTCGTGGCCTAACGTTCAACTGAATGCTTCATTTCGCAGTAAAGTTAAATGTTGCCAGCAATGTTCATTAGTACCACTTCTACTCAAGGTTAAAATTCTCACGATTCTCTTCACTGATCTCTCGGCAAACTCGTTACACTGGATGCGTGGGAGGTCATTCGTATTGTGCTTTCTTCAGTCATGTGCTCTTTGTTTTGATGGGTTCATGGCGTTTTTGTAAATTTATTTTTGGTGCCACTTATTTTATTTACATTCAAAGTATGACAGTAGGTCGAGTTGTATTGAGTAAATGAGTAAAGAACAGAATTTGGAAGGAGCCCATCATAGCAAGACTGAAGTTTATCTTTGGCACAGCTCGAAATTCCTCTCCACAGAATGCCTCCTTTAGCCCTTCAGCATTTGACTTCTGTGTAAGACATCTAACGTTGATCCTAGAGCTTGCCAAACAACTTGAAATTGTATTCAGACTTTAATACATATTTTGTAAGGCGCTGCCCTCAACAAATGGTCACCGATTAGACCGCACAAGTCTTTTAGCTCAATTCTGTGTGAGCGTTGATTGTGGTTCGTCTATTTACAGGAGCTGCTTTGACCATTCATATCAGTAGCCTTATTGAGAGTTACGGTGGTCTGTGAGAAAATCTTGCTTAGCACTACATGAGAGATCCACTCATCTGAAATTATTCTTCCTGCAGATCTGTGATGACTTGCTACCGGTAGCGATGCCCGGTGGGTTTGGCATTGTCGCTGGCATTTTACCAGCCTTAACTTATTGCCCTCACTTATTATTAATAATTTAACGTAGCATCTAACATAGCTGTAAGTTACGTGTGCGTATATTGTTTCCTTGCATTTTTTGAGCAATGCCGATGCGTCTCGTCTCGCCTGTAGATGCTAATGACGCCAGGGCCCACCGCCAGCTCACAATTCACCGGCGTTTATTTTTACATTGCTCAAGTTTTGACCAAATCTCACGTAGTGGCGGCTTGCGTTTCTACTTTAGTTTCAGCGTTATGAAGGTGGCATATAACACTTTCTCGTGATGACTAACTTTTTGCACGAGTTTCGGCCAGTGATGAAATGACTAACAACCAGACGGCTTCAAGTTTGATCACCCCACTAAGCTTTCAGTCGCACTTATTACGCCTTTGTCGACTGTTAATTAATGGTTTCGTTAAGTGCGTGTCTTACTAACATTAGCTTTTATGGCTTCCAGTGTTGCGCGCTTCCTTTCTTTGCCCACCGCTTTTCATTGTTCCGCATTTCATTTCCAGATTTGATACTATTTCCCTTCCAGTGGAAATAGTGATATTTACCGTTCATAGGTCGTAATTTATCTGTAATTGGACGTTTTTCCCTCGGGAATATCATGACAAAATGTACAGCGGAACACGATAACTACAAGATGTCTTTCATGTTCTTTTTCTGTATTGGGCTCGACCACATGGTGCATGTGTCAACTTTCTGGCGCATTGTTATGGATTTCTGTTGGCCTTGCTGCATTTAACGAAAATTTCCTTGTGCTGCACTGCTGTACATAAGTTGCGTTTCATGTTCCTTTCCATCATTATCAGTAGTATTATTGGAGAGTATTTCCGTGTGCTTATTGTAGCTTTTCTTTTGTTCGTTCAATCACTCAAGTTAGCTGTCAAAATGCGCGCCTTCTTCCCTCTTCTTGCTCTCCTATGTACTTAGTCATTTATAGACGCCACTGTCTACTGATCCAGTACCACAGGGTGTAATCTGACCATTTTTTTGCTGGAACATTGAACTTTCAATTTGGACTCTGCGCAATTGATATCGATGTAATTGTTAGACATTTTTTCAAAGTTTATGTAGTCGTCTGTCTGAGCCGAGACGATCGTATCCAGTTAGCTTGTTCTTTGCAGAGGAAGGTGAAACGATCAACGGCTGGTGATCATTGGAAAATTTGTTTTAGTTGTTGAATTCTGTTGTGTACACATGAGACTGCGAACAAGATTGTACGTTAAGGATAGTATCACAACCTTTTGCACTTTGTTTCTTTTGTACTGTCTGACAGCTTGAAAAATTTCAGTGTTTTATAACGTGTAAAAGTACTCTACAGTTTTGAAAGTATTTTTTCCCTACCGACAAGAAATGCATGCGGAAAGAACTAAGTATGAATGGTTGTACCGAAGACAATTTTATTGAAGATGCACAATTCGTAGTCAGTCAATTCAAAACATATAGTAAGATTAGCATAATTATCAACGCTGGTAATGCAGGCTGATTAACATAGTTGATTATTAGTCATAAATTGTGATACGCACATAATTTCATAGTGTCCAAACCTATGAAGCGATTTTCCTAGACAACGCAAATTTTATCTGTTTTTGGCACAGATTGACAATGTTAAATGCTTACTGAGTAAAGTTAGAACGACCCTTCTTGCGAACAGTATGATGATATAGCTACAATAAATAACTTAGCTCTACCATGCAACGCGTGAGTTTACATCTCAGCGCTGTAAAAATTGACGTCATGTAATAAAACAACAACCTGTTACTAGCGTACGTGAATGACCAGAAACTTCGTATTAAAGGGTTCCTAACACGACCATCTGTCTACATTATCTACGGAAAAGGGCAGCATGCTATCGCACCGCTAAAATACTATTAATCAAACTCGGTCATAAAAGCTGCAATATGAATCTATTAGCTAGCAGTCCTCGTAACACGACTTAACCCGGCAATGCTTCGAATTCCGTACAACAAATTGAAATATGTGTTCACCCATTAGCTCAGAATCGCAACAAGACCGGACGCATTATTAATTTAACAATAGATTTTAAATAATTACTACCCCGGGCCATTACCCTTCACCAACAAATACCAAGATATACTAATATTTAGGACAGCAAATCAAAAGTTTCACATTTGTTCGTTTCATAGTAGTTGCTGTAACAAGATCTTTCTCGGGTGTATAAAACAAGCTAGGCATAAAATAACTAACTATCGTGTTATCTCCAAGACCACAACAAGAAAAAAAAATCGCACCACTTTGTGCGTTACGACGTCGATCTTGCATTCCTATGAAATCTAAGCGCACAGTTAAGACTGGGGCACTGCAAGAACTATCGAGTGCTGCCCTCCAACGCTCACCGATACGACTTTCCTCTCTGCCAGCTGCTTGCCTGTGAACTCTTTTGGCTCCCAACAATCTTCATCGTCGCCTTGACTCATCTGGGACGATGTTCCCATACCAAATCCGTAGGCCACGCCTGCTCAAACACATTTAAAATAAAATTTACGCATTAAAACACACTGAGTTCCGATTTAGCTTTTTTTACCTGATACATTAATTTTACGTGATAAGTATACCAGTATTGACATGTGAAAGAAATTAGTATCTTAGCTCAAGAGAATTCTGTAACATTCATCATCTCGATGAGTGATGCCGGCCAATTGTGAACGGTATCAGCTCAAGTAGCTTTCAATTTGAATGATTTGCAGTTACAAAAATTTTGAATTCGATTTCTGTTACTACGATTAATCAACACGAAGAGCATCAATATGACTTATGTGATAATAGCTAATCAATTGCCTACCCTCTTCCGTGACTGCAACCGACACACAGCCTGCCGCGGACACGTCCTTGACAGGCTGCTTGAGAGTCTCGATCAGCGTGGGCACTTTAGCGTCCTTCCTGTCGGCGTCTCCGAGGCCCAGGCGTCCGTAGTCATGTCGTCCCATGGTGTAAACTCGTCCTTCGCTGTCTAAACCCACACTGAAACAAAACACAATCTTTTTACATACGTCAACACATATCAGGAGCAATATTTTTCATTTCTATTATATTTTATAATATATATTTTTATCAAGGTTCATCATTGTCTGATTGTCAAGGAGTCATAGACTCATAGATATATGAATCTACTTAAAGATATATGAATACAAAACACGTACGTATCAAATAAACAATAGGAGTGCAAATTCAGAGCCAAAATACTACCGTACTTAATAGTTCAATCTATCAACATGGTTATTACAAAAATACGTAAGTGGGGTGAATAGTAAGAAACAGACACAAGTGATCATTAGCTACTTACGTGTGGTGCTGCCCGCTTGTGAATTTCTTCCATTTCTTGTCAGCCATTGACTTAATAAGCGTCGGCTGGAATTTAGTGGACGTGTCTTCATCGCCTGGGAAAAAAATTGCGCGGTCATAATTGCCTTGTTAATAGTGAACGGGTAATGTTGTAGGAAGTATATTTTAAATTGAAGAGCATGTATGTATCGCTATATAAATAAAACATATATCTCTAATAGGAAAAGAGACGTAGTCGATTTGAATTTGATGTATGTAGTATTATAAACTGTTGAACAACAACTTCAGAGGTCGTCATATCTATTATAAATATAACATCCAGCAAACTCGCCCATTTGGTTGTAGTTATTGAGTCCCCAGGCGAATATAGCTCCTGTGCTGGCGTCTCTGGCGAAGGTGTTCTCACCACCGGCCCATACGTCGTCAAACGTGACCGCGACGCGTCGCAAACGCACCGCACGCACCGGAGCTGGTTGCAGCAATACCTCTGTAAGCAGAGTATAGTGTTAGCCAACTTAGCCTTGTTAGCTAGTCAATTTGTGTGCTAATTATTGGCCCATTGAGTAAGGTTTTTGTTTGAACTTAACGGTGGGCCGCTGTGACCAGTGTGTGGCGCCTGGTGGCTATGGCACATTTTCAGTCAGTCTTAGGTAGAGAACATTTTTCCACACAAAAAAATAGGAATCGTTCATGACCGTGAAAGTATTCGCATATCAAGTGGTACGAGAGCCACAGTTTGGGGATCCCTGTAATAATGTCAAGATCAACTAATGAACAAAACAAAAAAAATCAGCTGCTCACCAAAACCATTCCTGTTCCTGAGATCTCTAGATGCAAATCTCTCAGCCAGTCTGCCCAGCTGTCCGCTCTCGGCACAGCCGCAGGTGTATAGACGGCCGGCCTGGCTCAGCAATGCTAAATGGTTGTTTCCTGACGCCAACTTTATGATGGCTTCACCGCCTGCTGGCAGCAAGCGAGGGCTGCGCTGGATAGTGCCACTCTCTAGGAAACCCAGCGGACCACTGTTGTCCTGCCAAAAATTTAATCATAATTGAGTTTGCATGTCAGAAAAATTGTACATTCATATATGAAACATAAATAAAGAGTTTAAATTTACGTGGGAAAGCAATCTGAATAGTTGTGTTCCGCTAACATCATGGGTTATGAATGTGGACATTTAGCCATTACTTCACGAAGACCAGCCACGAAAAAAACATCAATGCACTAGTGAGCTTCATGAAAATTTGATTACAGGGGAAGAAACTTAAGTTTCGATAGTGATCTTTAAAAGATAGATGTTAACATTGGTTATATCATCCCAAGAAAATTAAGATAAATACTTAATTGTAAGGCACAAAAACTGTTTCATTTAGTTATTGACAACATTGATGAGTTCTAAATTTTAATTTTAATTCTAAACATAGAAATAAAAATTTTACTTCTAAATTTTTTTTTTACCTCTAAACATACAAGTAAAGTGCAGATTTTTTTAAACAGTACAAAATCATGTGCAATGCGCAGTAAAATACTGGCATCATAAAATTCCAAGGATATATTGTATATACAGACTCTGAAGCAGCCCCAGGCGTAGACTCTGCCATCGTGTGTGAGGGCAGCAGTGTGGCAGTCACCAGCCGTGATCTGTACCACTCGCCCCTCAATGCCCTCTACACAGCCAGCGCTGAAGTTGTCTTCTTCACAGGAAGTGGTGCGTCCTAATGCACCCTCATCATTGCAGCCCCATGTATGTACCTGAAGCAGAAATTTATATATACTCTAATAATATCAATAGATTTGCTTATAACTACTTGATAAGCTATTAGGTGACACAAAGGCTTGAAGTCATTACTGAAAATAAGATTTACTTCCCTGATCCCTCCCTTCCATATTTAGAATCTTCGACTTACTTTTCCTTGCTCATCAAGACAAACTGAGTGTAGTCCTCCAGCACACACTGCAACAATGTTAGGCAATCCAGGTACGACTGCTACCCTGGTTTTCTCTTCTACATCAGGGCCAAGACCGAGCTGTCCTATGTCACCCATGCCCACTGTAAGCACCACACCGTCCTTCACAGCAGGGGCAGTGAGCTGCACAGGAGGACTGCTGCTGCCACTGCTTACTGTTCATATTAAAAACATTTTAATTAGGTACGTACTGAATTTATTGGCTCGAACATATTGTTGACTGTTTTGCATCTGACTTAAGAAAATAATTTAATCAGTAGTAGAGATCAGTTGGAGTTGATATGTAAATCATTTGATATGAGTTGCATAAAATGTGTGTAAGAATTGAATACATTAGCAGCTGAACGCCAAGAGATTGAAACACAAAAAATCCTAGACAGATGGAGAGAGAAAGAATACCTATCATTAAGAAATAAATGGATCTCCAAACTCACAAAAATAAGAAAAATTTATCTAGACAATTACCTTTGGACTTTTTGCTAGTTGGCTGTAGCACAGCATCTGCAGCAGCACTTCTCTTGCGACCTCTCCCTGCTTTGCTGTTGGAATCGGCTGGGGCTTTGACAGAAGCAGGCATTTCTTTTTCAGCTGGTTTGGCTTTCCCATTCAATAAGTTACTTGCAGGCACTTTTTGAACTCCTCTCTGACTTTTCTTAGGTTCACTGACAGGTTTGACAGCTTTGGTTTGATCCACTTCCATTACTTCAGCTGTAGCACTTCCAGGAGTTGCTGCTTCAACAGCCTTTGACTGGGCTTTGCTTGCTCGAACCATCTGAAAAATATCAATGTGTATTTACATTGGTCTTTCACTTTAATCCCAATGCCTAAATGGCAAATTACACAGAAGCTACACATGAATGATTGAATCAGACAAAAAACGCCATGAATTTGGCCAATTTCACCAATTCCTATGACTTCTTCTAATTTGTTAAGAAGAAAATGAGAAAAATGCAATTTTTACCTGCAATTTTCAAAAATCATCCAAAAACAATTGTTTTTGTTGGCAATTTTAAGAAAATTCTGCCTGTTATTCCAAATTGGCGCCAATGACCTATACACTACACAGCTAGCATGGAATACTGTCAAACGGTTGGCGCCAATGACCTATACGCTACACAGCTAGCATGGAATACTGTCAAACGGGGTAGATCGGAACAGTCCTCCATCACAGCATATATATATATAAATGTTATATATACAGCAAAACTAATTGAAAAATTGCAAACTAAAAATAGTGGTGAAAACTGAACATTTTCCTATCTATGTAGCACAAAGGCAGTCGAGAAATCATACATCTACTAGCTCTAAAAATTCCCTGAAAAAAAACATTTAAAGGTGATATTTTTGGAAAAGTACTTCTGCTAAGGTCTGAAGTGAAAAAAAATATCTACTGGATTGAAAATTTTGCTTTAAAGAAACTTTCAGAGAGATTTTGGCTTTAAAACTTTATTGACTTAATTTGCATACGGTACATGGTTCATACCAGCATTTAGAAAAAAAATTCCATGACTCTCCATGACGATCAATATAATTTTCCAACACTCATATACGACAGGTTTAGCATGACTGAAAGACTAACCGTGCATATTCTATCATCTCCTACACTTATAAATAGCAAACATGTAAATGCATAGTTCTTCATGGCTCTTCAAAGATGCTGCCCCATATATGACATATCTTTCAGGCTGTCTACCGTAACTCCCTTACTTGTTAGCAGTTACTGCATCACTTCCGTGACGTCACTATAGTACGTCCATATAAGCTCCCCGAGCAGACCTTCAGTCAGTCTTAGGCAGTCACAGGCGAGATGTAGTAAAGCCATCATCATGTAGTCCGCAGGACATGCCAGACTCTGGCGTCGAGTAGCCTCCGTCGTTAGAGTAACCATCTAAAACCTACCTTGTGTACTTATCACCAAGCTTCCTTGTATTCCCATCTAGTTTGTAAATATATAACTAAGAAACTCGCCTCTCAATCAACCTGCCACTTATTGGGACCCTAGATAAAACCCTTGGACCCTCAGTCAGACCAAATCACATCCTGACATATCAAAGTCTTTCAAGCACAACGTACACATCGCCATACCTTCATGCTTTGGATGGAGTCATGAAATTTACACTTTCCAGGCAAATTAGGCAGGCATGGTGATGTAGAAATTGCACCCTGAAGATGGAACGCTGCCACTGCAGATCAAAAAGTTTTCGAGTGCAACTGAACTTGGTGACCAAGATCCCATGATTGGTTCTCCAATCAGAACACATGAAACAAGACACTGTGGCACAGACTCTTGTTTCATGCGTGACAATCAGAACGCAGGAAACAAGAGACTGCAGAAAAAGTAAACATATGCAGCACAGATAAACACTTAATTTTTTCTTCTTTTATTTGCAAATTCCAAAACTTTCCATAACCTGAAATGAAATTTAATGAATTCCCAGGCCTGGAAAATGAAAAATCAAATGCCCTGACTTTCCAGGTTTTCCATGACCAGTAAGAAGCCTATGCATACCCCTGGGTGCAGAAAGTGGGACTGTGGGTGAATATCAAAATAACTTTGGCAACACATCAGGAGCAAAATTTAAGCCTTCAGAAGATCTTGCTGACACATTTGGATTGAAATTATTGTATTTTAGAAATTACTTTGAAATTATTGCAAATCTGAGTTGGTTGGATCAAGATGCAGTGAAGCTTGTCCGGAAATAAGTTGCGATGAGTGTAAGTGTTGCAGTGCATGAAGAATAAAGGATATACCGCAAAATGGGGTTACTTTGACTCCCGGGGTAACTTTGACCACTTTCGTTTTTTTAACAAAAACCCCCAAAACTCAAAAACTATTTGACATAGAAAAATTTTGTTGATGGCCATTAAAGGCCTAATACTGAGGCTACGCAACACAATAGAAAGATTTAAAAAGTTTGCATATCTAATAGGTTAAAAAATTAAAAATGTGACCCAAAAAATGAGCTATTATCTAAAGCCTGTCAGAGTACCCCCTCCAATTTTTTTATTCATAGCTACCTATGTAACATATTTTATGTTTATTACACCTATTAATGTTTTTTCTTTATGTTTCAGACTCTACAGAGTCTTATATATGGTAGTTTTAACTTAATTTCCAAGCCAGTCAATGTTACCCCATCACAGCTGCCATTAGGTGGTCACATTTTGCCTATTGGGGGGTGGCACCCCCAATTTGCAAACTATGACACTTTTCTAAAATTTGTCATTTGCATCTGTAACTAGAAGAGTTATACTACAATGCACCAAAACCTGGAGTTATTTTACCAAGAAATAAAATTGATTTTACCACCCAGTCAAAGAAACCCCAAAGTGGGGGGTAACAAAGACCATCACTTTTTTTGAAATTACATCAAAACTATGAGAGGCAGAAGCCAGCAATTTATGGTGAGCGAAGCTAGAGTATAGACCTGTATTTTGCATGTTTCAATTTAAGTTTAACTTATCTAGTAAAAAAAGGCATCATTTCGAAAAAAAAAAAGTGATCAAAGTTACCCCATTTTACGGTACTATCAGAGTTAGTTGCATAATTTTTTAATAAAAATTGCCTGGCAACGCATCTTGTAAATGGCTGGAAACATTTTGGGCTAAAAATCCAAATCTTGGCAATGCTGCTTGCAAAGCTATGTAGCATGTTATTAGGAAAGTACATATTTTATTTGTCAACATAAATGTCACATTAGTCACCATCCAGCAACCCAGGGAGCAGAAAGTGGGTGAATATCAAAATATCTTTGGTGACGCATCTGTCGCATCAGCAGCAAAATATATGCTTCCAGAAGATTTTGCCATCACATTTGGGTTGAAATAATTGCATTTTAGAAATAACTTTGAAATTATGGCAATTATTGCAAATCTGAAAGACCACAAGTGCACACAGTAAGGTTTCCGGCACGTTGGTTGGATCAGGATGCAGTGAAGCTTGTCCAGAAATCAGTTGGGATGAGTGCAAGTGTTGCAGTGCATGGAGACTTGGAGAGTAAGGGATATACTATCAGAGTTAGTTGCAGTATTTTTTATAAAAAATCACTTGGCAACTTATCTTAAAAATGGCTGGTGACATTTTGGGCTAAAAACCCATATCTTGGCAATGGCAATGCTGCCTGCAAACTTTGCACCCTGGTGCATATCTTGGTCGAAAATAAAATGTCGGCCATTCCTGCAAGATAGGGTATTATAAGACACCCGCCCCCCCTCGGGCAAGCGTGGAAAACCTCTACCTGTAGGGCCGCGATAAGAGCTTTCCCGCCATTTCGGGAACCGCAAGATTTACGCCAGATGAATTACCTCCTATCTAATTGTTAACTAAAGTGCACAATCATCCGCAAGATTCCTCATGTATTAAAAACTTGTCACGTTGGAGCTGCAAGATTTCAGAAGCAAGCAGGAAAATTCCAATCCTGTCCAGGCCCTGGGTAATAATACACAAAACTGCTACAAATGCATTTACAGTACAAGTGTACAAGTACAAGTGTACAACTTCAGTTAGCAAAGCAAGATTGGAATTTTCCTACTTGTTTCTGAAATCTGGCAGCTCCAACTGGACAAATTTTCAATACCTTTGGAATCTCACTGCCCAATCCTGCACTTTTGTTAACAATTAGATAAGAGTTAATCATCTGGCAGAAATTACACAGTTCCAGAAATGGCAGGAAAGCTCTAGTTGCAGCCCTAATGGAGTAATGGTAGAAGTTTTCCATGCTATGATGCTTGTAGCAAAGCCTTTGACCAACAAAAAATCAATTAGTCACTAATAATTCTTAACAAATTTGCTTCTCTCAGCAAAAAATTTTACCTTGCATGGATTTTGGCTTCTGGCAAAGTTGGCTTTGTTCAATCGTTGCATTTAGCCTACTTCATTGGGCCATCATCATTTTGTATGAATGGAAATGCAAATCCCTATGCAGAATCCTCCTGAAACTGCGTGAGGAGATTCCTAAAGCAACTGCATGCCTTCGTGCAGAACGTCTTGCCCGGTCTTGGTGAGTGGATGACTGCTGCTTTCACCCTCTCAACATTTTCTGGTGTTCTGATGCTGATGGACCTGCGTCGGCCATCTGTATCTCTTCTTAGTGTGCTACCAGTTGCCTCCAACTGCCTAACCCAGGACCGAATTGTGTTCGCCTGAGGAAGAGCATCATTGCATGGAATATTGAACCGCCGCCGAAAAGCTCTTAGCGTTGCAATCACGGATTGATTGTTCTCGAAATATGCGCGTACAGCAAAGCCACGATGTTTTCCTGACCACACAGACACCATGTTGGCCTACTAAAATGAGAATACCGGAGGGGCAGAAAAAAACACCCTTTCTCCTTCCTTGCGTGTACTGACTGCTCAAAAGCAGCTCAATCGGTTCTGCCCCACCACCACCAGACACCAGTACACGCAGCCAATACCTATTTCCCATAGGAACTCACGAGTAATATTTACTAATATTATGTCCTACTAAATATCTCGTACAATTACATAAATTAACTTCACTTACCTTAAATCCGTGTTTGAGAAAGTTTATAATTGAACTCAAGTTCTCACTTATGTACTCAAAGGATGCTTTTCGGCCGAGTCTGCCGACACACGTTTGCGGGTTTGTACACACGAGTTGTGGGACTGGGATTACCGTTGGCGGGAATTTCAAGATTCCTACCAGAATGCGGATTGTGCAAGCATGTATAAAAAAAAACAGCTTTTTCATCCTATTCAATTTTTCTTCCGAAGTTAAACATTTCTGTCAGGTATACAAGTTATGATTGAATGCGCAATTTTGTTTCGAGAATTTGAATTGATTCATGATTCATCTTTATTAAAAAAAATACTTTAGTCATCAAAGTGGCTGATGAATAGCAATTGTAAACGCAAAATGAGGTAAAAAACCGAAACCTCCACGACAAGATAGATGGCATTGAAGGTAGCAAGTAATAATCGCCATACGTTGATCAAATTAGCATAATTCGCGTTAAAGCGAAAGTATGTTCTACTTTGAATTATTGCCGAGTTTCATCCACATGATAGAATAGATTTGCTATCGGTACTCCTACCGTCATTAATTTTGTTAATTATTGTTGTCAAGATAAATTGACAGGACTCATTGACAGTGCAAGGGCCATAAAACGATTATTTTGAATGACATGAACCGTACATCATAAAAAAGAAAAAATATTGCAATCAATTTATGAACTTAAGAATAAGATTGAGCTCCAAAATCCAGTTCATATATATTTTTTTCATAACATTACTTACTGCAAAATGTAGGTGAATAATAGAATATGGTCGTAATAGTTTGTTTTGAAGCCTGGTGCTGGAAAAATGTAAATAGGGGCTGCTCGGGCGCGTATCATCGATACGTATCACAGGCATTGCCGCATTGGAAAATGGGAAAGGGGGTACGGTTAATGATCACACAATGACTTTATTTTAGTTTTAGTATTTTACCTTAATATCACGAATAAAAAGTTATAGTTCCCGTTAATTTTATATATGCGCCTTCCATTTACCATCCGTCCAGCAGGATACAAATCGTGTCGGGATACGATGTGGACCTGAAAATTTATTCTACTGGAAGAATATTGGGGCATTGTAACACAGGGACCACTTTGTCACTCCTCTATACAGTTAGTCACATCACTCTGCAGTCAGTCTCACCACTCTGCAGTCAGTCACACAACTCTGCAGACTGCAGGATATCACACCACTCTGCCAGCAGTCTCACCACTCTGCAGTCAGTCACACCACTCTGCAGTCAGTCACACCACTTTGCAGGCAGTCACACCACTCTGCAGGCAGTCACACCACTCTGCAAGCAGTCACACCATTCTGCAGTCAGTCACACCACTTTGCAGTCAGTCTCACCACTCTGCAGGCAGTCACACCACTCTGCAGGCAGTCACACCACTCTGCAGGCAGTAGTGAGAACAAGGCAGTGATTTACTCGAGCTCAATTATGATTACATGCTTTTCAATGAATAATTTATTTGCTAAAGCTTTGGTTCAAATTTATGTACAAAGGATATGAAAGCGTGCTTTAGGTATGAACAAGGAATTTGTACACACGGGAATTTAATTTATCTATTTCTATCAACTGGATGTTCATTGACGTAACTACGAACATTGACATCGATTAACTATGAGCGAATAATATAATTTTTTGAAGTTTAGTAGATTTAGGAGCCGGATATTTCAACAATATGCAGGAGTTTCAGGGTTCGAAAAATCTTTTTATGGATTATCCTCGAGAACTTTTTTTTTAATTACTCGCATAACATTTTCTCTCGTCGCTTTCATCCCCCAAGTTATTCGGCAAGAATGTCTGCAGACTCGTAAGGAATTTCAAAGTTTAAAATCCAGCGAAAAGATGGCTTTTAGAATTTTTTCCCTTTGAGGAAGTCATTAAAATGAACTAGTTTTCGATGATGGTACTTTCCTGGCAGCTAACCTTAGCGTGGGAATATGAGGCAGCTGAAAACTTAAAGGAATCAACGCGACGTTCTGTTCCTAACCTGACATAAATGAGCCGGTGCGCTCGGCGCAAATTTCGGTGAGGGGACAGGCATGCTCGTGAACGTTTCTAAAAATTCCTAGATATTCGGATAGAGCGAACCAAATGCTAGCGATAAATGCTGGATGCAAGGTAATGAAATTATTGAGAGACTGCTGGCCGCATTTTACTATTGCAATAGGCTCATATTCATAGAACGATGAATGTATCAAGTGCTTTCGATGCTGCGGAACGTCCATTACCTCAAAACATAACGATTGTTTCCTGTATTTGTGCCATTAGTAGCAAGGCATATTCAAGTTTCGAATACAAGTGCAAAACAATATGAATCTGATGCCTACTTAGGCCAATGATTTTTTGCTGATCGGTCAAACTTGGATCCTAATTCGGAACGTCTATTTTGGTATAATCAATTGCAAGCAAAGGTCGGCTCAACGTCGATCCCGTCGTGGGCTGAAAACTGAAATATACATGAATTATTTAGAAGAAGCTGTTATTTGAAGTTTATGTATGCATTTCAGTGGAGATCAACCCAATGATGAACGTACAAAGCTGCTGAATACTACCAGGTATCAGCGAATAACACACTAAGTGAACGGATATATAAGTGGCTTAAAAATGATTCGCCACACAAAAAATTTAAAGTTGATTGCCACAGACCTTATAAGATTTATTGCGCTCTGATTAACAGATTGGTCAAAAACTATCTAAGCTAATTTGCAGTACTATTAGTACGGCGAATTATAAGTAATACTTGATTTGAAATATTGTTGAAAAAATGAGATTGTCTTAGAAGTTAAGTAACTCCTCATTACAAAATCAAGCCGCGGTTTCTAGCAGATCAAGTCATGGAGATACTTTTTCACCACTTGACTTATCTTTATCGATTATTCTACGCTGTTTGTTAGTTTGAAACTGTTCATAATTGTTATTCGTGTCATATGGTTACATAATAATTATTGCCGTCAACTACATTGACAAGTGAGAGAGAGAGACTGTCAGTCCACACATTAGCTCAAATCTATTCCTGGCTAGCTCGTCTCTCGCTAGAATATAGTAGAGAAATGTCGGCACTGAAGAGCAGACTAAATGGTCAGCTCACAGGTCTAAACATTTCAGAGATTTCACAGCGTTTTCTCCACTTGTATTTACAATCTCGCATCACCTTATACTCTAATGTAGACATGGGTTGCACAGCGATGGTCTGAAGTAATATTCGAATTCAAATTTAATATTCGAATTTAATATAGCTACACGGACTTGCATGTTGAATGCCGCATGACTGAACGTCGCGAGCTCCAATAACTTTACGCACACGTTCGAAGTTTCCCAGTGTCCGAACTGTTCGACCACTTTCTCGCGCAGCCCCTGTCTCATAAAACTTATTCGTTCAAAGTTTTTCACCACATCATTATCGTGTTAAACTTCGGAACACGACCATTACGCCCAGCGTAGTAATGATTCCAGAAACGACTCCGCGTTTTAATGACAGACAGGATCGTTTCAATACACGAGTTGTCCACGAGCACGCACTGCTCTATCGACCATTGTACTGAAATGGCGTCTATAGACGAGCAGATCCCCCCACTCTTCAACCCCATATTACTTCCTACTTAACGTGGCGTGCCGTTTGAATTATACAAACTTCCGAGCCGGACTATGCGCTTCATCTTAAATGGGAGTGATTAGACAGTATATTTTAAAATTAGAGTCCATCAAGAGTATTTTGAACATGGCATACCTGTTGTATTCATTTCGTTATGCAGAACTGAATACTAGTTCAGGAAGTATTTACAAAAACGAATTTGAAGCATGTAAGGATACATCGAAAGTCAAATATTTTTCAAGTATATTGGTCTCTCTCGACGGATACAAAGTCACGTTCGCAAGCCATAAATTTCATACACAAATAACAAAATTAGTGGAATAACAAATTCACTATCTAGATTACAGAGCGCCGCGGCCATCACCTCGCGGTTATTGTCTTACTAAACACACACTTTCGTCCTGTCTCCGTGCACCACTGGTAGAAGTGCAATACAGCCTGTATTAGTTCATATTGTGACTCTGAGAGTACAGATACTTCGTTGTTTGGTGACATGAAATGATATTGATAGAACAATTGTAAACACAGGAACAAGATAGAAGCGGGACAATGAGTAAACTGTATAACGAGTTTACCTGTTTGAATTTTGATACTATGAGAAAATAGTTGGAATGAAACTGGAAAAAATTCGAATCTATTATACATGTCTGGGGTCGTATTTTCAAAAATAGTTACTTTTTCGGAACGCTGTCAACCAATCATGACAGAAATCGGCCGCTACGTCGGCTACGTGTGCTAAGGCTGCTACTTAAGCTTGAGCGAGTTTTGATAGTACGGCCCCTGACGAATACACATTCCCATTTCTATTTTTCGAGTGCAAGAGATTAATGAAGAAACTACAGTAGAGTAATTATTGAGGTATGAATTCACGTCAGGTAATCAATTCTTCGCACACAACTAAAGATTTTTTTAGAGCATACATAGATATATGCAGGAGCAAGATCAGCAGAGCTGGCTGGCCAAAATGCAGTCGTCGCTCAATCGACATCGCATGACCGCATGTAATCGCCACCTAAAAACAAACGTATAGGGCAAACGTGCATCTCCGTAAGGGGAGAGTCACACTGCATGTTCCTCATAAACATCACCTTTCATAGCATCATTACTGCACAATAAGGATCCTAGCAAAACCACCTTATGGATGAGCATTTTTAATTCAGCTTGAGGTTTAAAATTGATAATCCGTCTTATTGGGCATCGCTAATCCGCATCAGTAAAAAAACAGTAATAATCCACCTAAGGAACAGCGTTTAGCCAGCGAGTTACTTTGCTGCCTGTTAGGTGCTTCGATTATTTGCAAAATAGGCGGTGACAGGACAAGATTGCGGCATTGTACAAAATGTTCAAGTTGCGATTGAATTTTTTTAATTATTCCTTTCAATTACGAAAAAGGTTTTCCACTACGCTAAGATATCTTTCAGTTTGTCAATATTTATGTGATATTTTGCAAATGCTTCTTGTTACCTCTCTCAACATTCTATTTAACATTCTTCTAACACATCGCGGTCACAGTGCCTTGCAATCTAAAGTTAACTAGTTTTCTTTTTAAATTTTGGCACGTTAACATATACATTGTACTTTATTTTGATCGCGAAACTGAGATAAATTATAAAATAAAACGACTAAGCTTCAATCATGAGTCATGAACGTATATACATTTCTGTAGAATTCATTGAAGACCAGAGAATTTGTTTTATTCGTAATTTTCTTATTAGTTTTTTCAATATATCGAACAAATGCCGTAGATAATATATTCTAGTATAGATACTAGGAGAAATGCCGTATCCTAACATAGGTACCGCTGAAGAGAATCAGGTTGCATCCTCATTTAGACCCTCGTTAACGAAATAAAAATGTCCATCGGTAACCTGATTTTCGATTTGCCAGTTCAAACTAAAAATATTGTTCGATATATTGAAAAAACTAATAAGAAAATTGCGAATAAAACAAATTCTCTGGTCTTCAATGAAACCTGCTTGAAAGAAGAAATTCTGCCAACCTATACTAATTTCTGTAGAAGTGTCCCAATTTATACCAAGAAGAAACAGAAATTCTACCGTGCACATGATACTAAGCAACGGAATCATCAGCTAACCAAGAATAATTAAGTAACATAGACGACTAACGGGACTAGTAAATTAATGTTCCTTCAGCGACGACTAGAATTCAAACGAGTTCTGTCACTTGCAAAAAAGGAGCAGCATAACGTTTAATAAATCTATTTATTATACGGTGCTCACGTTGCGACGTAGTCGCTGTTTTCAGATGCATAATCTTTTTCTTGTTGGCTGGAGGGCAGATCAAGTGAATGCTCGTTCGCATGGCAGTCCGTTCTGTGGCGGAATCTCCATTTGGGATGGAGAGGGTATAACTCAAAGCTCTACAATTAGTAAGCCTATTCAACTACAAAAATTATTTCAGTTTAAATTCTAAAGTGTCACCGTGGATTTCGAGACAGGTTTGATTCGGTGCCCTTTATCAGTTCTAAAGATGATCATAAGCATTATATAATGACATGTATGAATGTAGTTGCTGCAAGTTATTCACGCGTAGTTACACACACTGCTTATCTCTTACAAAAAACCATAATTGTTGTTGTTATATCAAAGGTCCTCACGCATGGAGCAGCGCAGAAAAGTCGGCATAAAATGCGTTGTCGCACTGTCAAATTTAGACATTTTTAGACTGCATTACTACTGCTTTTGTGAATTAAAAAGCATACAAGTGCAAAAAAAAAAAACAGAGATTTCGTCGCCATTAGTTAAAATCCTTTGACAGCTACAAATTAAAAATAAGGTTAATCATTTCTGTTGTACGGACCAATTTAAATGTATATAATTAAGAGTAATTAAAAGTTATAAATAATGCAGGAAATATATCCACTCAGCTATGATATAGTACATACGTAAACAAGTATGACAACAAATATTAATTCTAATCACCTAGTAACAATGAACGATTTAATGATCTCTCAGTAACAGTAACAACATCAACAAGAGTGAAACTTCCAAGGCAAATACACAAGTAACAATTATTTCTACGTCTAATATTCCTCTCCCATGTTACTGCATTTCTTCACACGATGTGACGTCAAATACGCGGTATATGTGATAGCTTTCTAAAATATAAAAGATCGCGTTATGTCTGCACATTATCACATTCATTATTTTTCACATCAAACGTCAACGGTTGACGTTTCCAGGATGTAAAATGAAACGCTGCCTTCATCAATATCGTTAGTGAATGAAAAATAAAGTAGAAAGTAAAGCCATTTTCACTTTTTTCGCATAGCGATCAAACTGTTGAAAATGAACATCAGTTGTCGACACTTTGTTGCGTCAAGATATTTGTGTTTGGCCGCTGTTCTCAATGTTCACAGAACGTAACGGCTAGTACAAACGTCTCGTATGGCTTGCTTTACTTACTGTAGCCTCTACCGCACAAACGTTACAGGAGCGTTCCAAACCAACACCATGGAGATAGGAAGCAAGCAAGCAAGCAAGTGACAAAGAAGAGTGTCCAATGTCTTTGACCTTCTAATGTCTTTGAGGTGTAACGAAAGACCACGGCAACTACGGCTGATTTCTTAACTGAAATGAAGTACATTTAATGCTACTAACAATCGACATTTGCGTCAGAATGACACACACATTTTCGACATTTTCAATCAGAATGGTTATCGGTCATCTCGAATTTGTTCTTCGTCGATTTGGATGGAATACATCAGCATGGAAATACAGGGAGAGTTGATGTGCTGCTGAAGACAAGTTAAATGACTGTAACCCTGTCCTGACGGCAGCGGGCCGCTCGAGAGGTGTCACGACACGCCTGCGGTAAGCTGGCTACGATTCTTTAGCCGTTTATTGGTGTGTCCTCGTGGTCGAAATTTGGCGTGTGCGTAAATCGGGTAGTGTTTGCTGAAGGCGGAATCGGTTTTTATAGTTGAAAACAGTCACTGCTAAAGAAAATGAAATGAAAAGAACAAAAAAAAAAATTTTCGTGCGCCTACTAGTGAAATGTCTTGCAATAAATTGATTGAATTATTTAATAAAGAATTGTTGAATGACGTAGGAGCAGGAGCTACTTTTCTAGAAACACATCACTCTTGGCTGAAATAATCTAAATGTGTCATTTACCACTAAACGAGCACAATTACAAACGCTTGCAATCCTATTTTTTCTAGGAAACTACCTAAAATGTCTCAAGTCTCAAGATGTCTTACGACTTAAAATAGCCTTAGATTTATCCTGCAACAAGAGTATTGTCAACTAATGGTTTAATTTTTGATTTAAAGTGATATATCGAACTGTTTACACACATCATCTGCTACCACGAGCCAATCAGGCACTTCTTCTGTTTTACTGGAATAAGCAGCAGCCAGAGCAGCAATTTTGCCCTGAAGAGAAGGCTGGGTGGGGCTGAGGGATGCCCTAATATCTGCCGTGTTAGGACCGCAGAGATCCTGGCCTAGCAGACAGAGCTTTCGATGCGGCATATCATTGCCGTTAAGCCGTCCAGGATCGACATCCTCACGATCATCAGCTTCCGCCGAATGATTTTCTTCTTCCGGAGTCTGACACGAAATACCTTGGTTTTGGAGTCCAGAGACTGTTCCGCTGTCTTCTTGACAATCATATAAACTATTACAAAAAGAAGCTTGCGCAGTGTGTGGCAAGTTTGGTGTCTGATCCGTCGTTACTCCAGACACTGTCTGCGACTTTCTTGTCAATCTATCACAGGATTTTTCTACATCAGAAGTCTCCAACGACGCTGCCTGTTGATGGCCTACAACTGTACTGTAACCGCATAGCTCGTCATAGCTTGCGGGGAGTAGATTATCGGAAACGATGGCTGGCATTACAGGCGAGGGCTTCAAAGAAAGTGGCTCGAGGGATTCCCTTTGAGGATCTTTTTCAGGGGATGCGGTTGAATTAGCCAATCGCACTTCTTCTGATGCAAATGCTGCATTATAACTAAAATGGCCAGATGTATTTTTATCTGGTATTGAGTTTCCAGTTTGATATGAATTCCATGATAACAAAGACAGAGTGTGATTTTCGCTGTCGTCACTTTTCAGTGAATTATTAATAAAATGTAAAGTATTCGATGCCGCTTTTCCTTTATTCGAGTTGAATGGGCTTTCGAAAAAATCGTCGTCACTGTCCAGTGCTTCAGCGGCTGGATTCAATTCGTGGTTACTCAGATGACCATTGCTTGTACGGTGATAATCTCTCGGGTTTGACTCGGCAAAGAGTATGCTTCCATTGTCAGAGAATTTTTTTACCTCTTTCTGAGATGAAATTTCATCGTCTTGCTTTTTGTCTGAAATTTCATTAGCAGTGTCGATGCCAACCGGAAGTTCTGATAGCGCATTTCCTTTTTTAAAGTGCGTAGTATTGTCCTGCAAATGCGAAGCTGTGTCATTATTTTCAAGTTTTTTTACTGCCAAACATTCTGAATCAAGAGCGGCTGTTAATGTAACCGGGGATAATCTGTTAGAAAAATCTGTTCTGTCTGAATGATTGGGCAAACGGGCTTGAATGTCGTCTCGAGCCTCCGGACTTTCTTGAGTTTTATCTTCGTTCGTCTCAAGTAAATCTGATTTTGGGTGGCATGCAGGTTCTGAAGAATAAAGCAGTGACTGGTCTGTTTTGTTGTCGTAGTTTTCAGGGGAAACTGTCGTACGTTTAGTATTGGACGTATCATTACATTGCAGAGAATCTAACGGTGGTAAATACAAAACGTTTGGCACACATTGTGTTTCGCATTCTTGATCATCTTCATGGCCACATTCAATGGTATTAAAGAAAGGACTTGTGAAGCCCAAAGCTTGAACAACCTCCTCCCAGGTTTTAGCATTTTCTAATATTTTTGTCGACTGATCTCTGATCCCGCACTCAGTTAAAATTTGACTAGCCCATTTAGCCTCGAGGATTTCGTCATGAGACAGCCATCTGACCCCCTCTCTAGAGTCTTTAGTTTTATCTAAGACTTCACGCAAGTGCAAGGCCTCTGCAGGCAAAATTAAATAATTTTCCTCTAAATCTTTTACTTCATTGCACTTTTTCTCAAGCCTTGATCCTCCAACCTGACTGGTATCTTCAATAAATTTAACATTTCCTTTCTTATAGCCTGACCCGACAGAAGGTTCAGGATGATTGCTCTTACTATCTTCCGTGTCTTCTTGACCGACTCCAAATTTATTTTTAATATAAATAGCTATAACATCAAATTGTTTTCTTGAAACATGCATATATTTTCGTCTATATAGATCCAGTAAAGTTGTGATTGCATACTCGCTGTAGATTCCAACTTCTTTAATTTCTTGCATAATCTCATGTTTGATTTTTTCTGAGATATCTTCGTCCTCGATTTTGATTATATTTTCAACTTCTTGCTGGTCTACAGTGACCTTTCTTTTCACATCCCCTTGTTTCTTCTGGTGCTGCATGTGCTTTTCTCTGTGATGAAGTTTATGCTGCAATGACTTGAGTTTCAGGTTTTTAGGGCCATCAGGAGTCGGCCCTCTGCTCCCAGTGTAAGCGCTGTCCACACTAGCTTCTGCATGGTCTCCCAAGTTCGTTTTCAATGGGCTAGAAGCATTCATGTTCACGTCTAAGGCACATTCTGAAATCTCGTTCTCGCTTTCGTAGCAAGTGTCTTCGGCTTCTGTGTTATTCGTGGTATTGGTTAAATTTTCTTCTATCGTCGAACTCTTTTGTTCATCAGTTTGCGGCGTGTCTGCCAGTAAAGTTCCACAATACTTATTTTGATTCTGGCCAACAACTTTTTTGTCTGCAAATAAATTCTTTCTAATTGACATTTCCTTTTTTTCCATCAATTGGCATCCCGAATCTTTCCTTAAGATCCGTGGTTTGTATGGCTCAAGTTTTGTGAAACATCTTTCGTGTGTCACTAGCAAATCACTAGATTTTGAACGGGTTCGTAACCTGCCATTGCCATGCGATGTAATAATATGAGAAAAACTCTGCTTGTGATCACTTTCATCGAATCTTTTCGAAATAATCCAAGTTTGACAGCTTCGTGGGCTCGTTTTTCTTTCTTTACTACTACTGCCTCTCGACGGTCTAAGAGTGGAATAATCTCTTTGAGAACTAAGAATTTTACGTTTCTTTTGTTCGACAATTTCTGAAAGTACTTCTTCGACTTTCTTTAGAAATGCTGCATTTTCAACAGTGGAGTAAGTTTTGTCAAGTTTTATCACATCGGTGTTTTGCGGTCTGTTAAGGATCGTATCGTTTTTCTCTGCAAGAATCTGATCGTTTAAAGTATGGACGGCTGAGGTTATTGGCCTTGAGTGGGAAGAAGCCTTCAATGTGGCTGCCTTCGCTGATTTCGATCGCTGCTGACTATCTTTGGCGGCACGTGAGATTCTCATCTTCGATGAAGAACCGGATAATGATGAACTTGAGGATCGAATTTGACTGGAATAATTTGAGTTGTTTTGAAAATGTTTTCCTCTTTGATGGCCCAATGGTCTTCCAAATCTTGTATCTATAACACTAGTCTCAAGTTCCGACGAAGACGACTGGGAAAGTGTCCTAAGCGAAACACTTTTGTTTCCATCCAACTCGGCGGTTTTCGACTTGAATTTAACCCGACCCTTTTGAGGATGGAAAACAGCGTCGTCGCTGCTACTTCCACTGAAATCGGGAGTGTTCTTAACTTTGGGCTTTGTGCCACTGTTGGGTGGGGCTTCTGCTTCAACAAGGTTTTTGGATTGTTTAGCTGAACTCAAGTCTGACAAAGAGGCGACAGCGGAAGGGAATTTCGACACTTCTAGGGAATCACGGGGGACAGTCATGGTTTCATCCAAAGATTTGTTCCTTACGAAGTGGTGTTTTGAACTTGTCTTCGCGAGCTTCTTTGCTTGTTGCGCGCTTTGGTCGACAGCAAAGAGTGGTGTCATCATAATACACGATGATGTGCTCACTAACAAAACTATAATTTGAGCGCAAAATATTAAGCTGACAGACTCAGGGCCCTTGAACAAAAGCTCGCTGTCAACAACTAAACATGAAAAATATTCGAGTCGCTGCTCGCATGGTAATGCGAGTCTGAAGCTGCAGTGACCGGGGCCAGTCAGAGGAGATAGGCGAGAGGAGACGAAGAGGGCGATGGTTCGGTGAAGCTCCTGACGATGGAAGTGCACGGCGACCATATCTGAGAGAAGAAAACAAAACTATTAGACTTGATTTACACGTCATGCTAGATATCTCTTGTCTTTCAGATACTCTAAATAGCTCTTGTCTTTCAGATACTAATTAGAATGTGATAAACCCAATTAGCCATGAAAAGTAGAAGCGGAGTAGAAGGATTTCCTGGTACAATTTCAATATGACCGAGATAAGGAAAAATATAACTTGAAGCTCGTCCGAGTTTTATGAACTCGCTCCGTTAGTATCTGAAATCCACTGCGCGAGTTTAAATACCAAAATTTACTTTTCAAGTCCCGTTGTTCGTGCCTATCTAACAAAGAGCAGACGCTCCTCCAATTTGGAAGAGCTGAAAATTGTTGACTGTCCCAATAGAGATAAATTTTATTCAGCTACGACGAGAGACGCTGGGGTGGAGGGCAAGTGTTTTTCCCTGTTGCCGTGTAATAAGGTTCTAAGTTTATGACTAAATATCTGTTGAATTATTTCAATGTACAATGACTAAATATCTGTTGAATTATTTCAATGTACAATCTTGTTGACCATAATTATCGCACTTAATAATCAGGAATATTGGATTAATCACGCACAGTCAGTATGATGATAATCGTGGAAGGTTTTTTTTTGCAAGCAAGATTAACTTTAAATGGCATTATAATTAGTCATGTCGTCTGACTTAAACCTCCAGAATCGTCGAGTTCTTAATAAAGAACGCTCAATGTTTTTCGACATCTGTCCAGGGAAATGCGTGGGACCAGCGTAGAAATGTGAAATGTGAGGGCGCACCGTAGAAATTAGAAATGTGAGGGACCAGCGTAGAAATGAAAAATGTGTGGGAATAGCGTAGAAATGAGAAATGTGTGGGACCAGCGTACGTAGAAAGACCAGTTACCCTCACATTATTGAAACTTATAAAAAACCGACTTTTTCCGAAGAACGCACCGTCTCATGAAAAGCGAAAGTATTTTAAGATATCGAACATATACAAAAATTTTAGCCATCAAAGATATATTAATTCAATAGGCCAGCAAAGCCAGAGAATTTTGTCTGACTTTTGCCAGCAAACAACTCAACCGGCGCGAGTGCAGCGGTGAGACTCCTCAATTTTGTTCCAATTCTTCCCCAGGCGGATTGCCAAGGTAGCTTCTCTATGAAAGCGCTCTGAAAAAATCTTTAATCAACAAAATACGCTTAGTCACGAACATCGATTGCTTTCTGGTCCCAGTATCAATTGAGAGTATATATAGTTCCTATGACCGCTATTCGTTTCTGCATTCAGAAGAGGCATACTCGTGTGCAAGAGAAGAGGTCGATCGAGGCGATATATTTACCCGCCCACTATAAACTGTAATTGCCACGATGTGAAAAGTTGCATGATAGTTTTTTGGCGGCAAATGAAGTATAGTTATTGAATAAGCTTTTAGTTATTAATTAAATTAGTTTTAGAAATTACAATCCGCACGGTACGTTTTTTAGCGATTTCTGTGAATAATACAAAATGCTCTCAAAGTTTTTACAAACAGAGAATTGTCTAAAAATTTTCTAAAAAATTACAAAATTTATATAATTTTACTGACCTTTTTCATCCTTGTCACTTTAAAACAATGCAAACACATCGGCAAAATATTGCACTACTCGCAGAAAACTTTAAGACTTCCTCGTACATTCCGCTAACTCAAAGAAAGAAAAGAGGTCGGCAATACTCGCCGAAGTTCAGCACTGGGCGCTATTGCTGAGCGAGAAATTGCCACAGCCTCAGATTCTCGGCCAACATCTCTGTATCCTGCCACAGCCTCAGATTCTCGGCCAACATCTCTGTATCCTGCCACAGCCTCAGATTCTCGGCCAACATCTCTGTATCCTAAATCTCATCTTTACGAATTGTGTCCGCGAGCCAGCGATCTAGGATACCCTTGACGCAGCACTAGTGGGTTGCTGCTGAAGATAACAAACTTGATTGTTACAAATGATAATCCAATGGCTAGGTCTAAATTACAAGAGGCCATGAAATATTGGGGAATTTCAAGATTCCCTAATTTAAATTTTAGCGATTGTAATCCGAACTTGAGAAATTATTGGGATCTACCAAAGACTTTGATTTGCAGTATAATTTATCCTGCCGGTTCACTCCATGAAATTAATTTTTTTGCCACCGCGTTCATGCGAATGAGTTATCATGTAAAAGTGAACTGCTGGTTCCTCAAATATAATAGTTATTCAGTAATTGACTTTGAAGGCATGATCTAAACACTATCAAATTTCATTATGCAAGCATTTTTTTTTAATTTTATCATTTTTCGGCATAAATAGTAGGGATTCATCGTAGAGTTACAATGAGATTTTTCAGGCATTTTTACTGCGATTACTTCAGTCAAGACCATTCAAATGACTGTGATGCATTGGAATGCAAGCTCAGCAAAATTAAATAAGTTCAATAATAGTATATCAGGCAATATAAATAACAGGTCTTTGAATAATCTCTGAATTGCATAAAAGGCAATATACAAAACTGCTCTTTGAATGACATCAATGTCTACAGTTTTTCATTGTATCAAAACTTCCGTCATTATGAAAAAATGGTCCATGGTGTGCAGCCTCATAACCTGGAATGGTTTAATCAGTTGTGCTATCAACAAGAAAAAAGAGTAGATTGAATTAAATGTTAATTCGATGAGAAAGTCCAACAACATTTTTTCCATGTCTGAAGGAACGATTCAAGTTGGCGGCATATTAATTTAATCAAATTTTTCATTTAGAAATCAAGCAACGCATTCACCGTAGCAGCAACAAGATTATCGTGTTGCCGAAGAAGCAGAGTTTGGGGTGATATCAGAGGCATGGTTAGGCTTTGCGGCTTTTAAATTGCAAAAAAAGTCTCATGTGCTCACATGACGCAAAAGTTGGCCGTCGAGTGTCCTGAGCTCAATAACTTTCCAAAAGAATTCTCATATCGATGTGACTGATACTAGAGAATGCAAGAGAAGCTTTGAAGTGACTTTTTGAAAGGCATCATTCAGCGACACGTATAGTTTATAAGCAAAGAAAACGCCAAGTAAGATCACCATATCTTCAGTGAAACGTTTTGGAGACCAGCTCCATCATCAGTTCTAATTTTTCAAAGTACGAGTACCATCAACAGGAGAAATCAAAATAAACACGAAAATGAATAAAGCCTATATAAGACAAGGAAACCACAAATGAACATAAAACTCAACGATTTGCAATTTCTAGAGTAGTATGAGAACTGTACGCATCATTGAGACAAGGATTCCGTTAAAAAATTTCATACTCCCAAATCCTCAAGTTTTCTGATTCTAAAATCTTAACGTACATCATGCAGTGCTCAGCAGCACTAGCTAAGTGAATGCGCTGCAAACCATAACGTCTGATCCTGTCGTGTCTTGTTATTGTCGCGGTACAAACTCAATGAAAAGAAAATAAATGAAGCCAACAAAGCTTGTCGTCTCATGAGCGTGCTACAGCAATAACATCACTTCGTTAAGGATTTCAAGTGCAGTAGTGCAAGCAGCCTTGTAATGTGAACAAATAAGCGTAAGCCTCTTCTCCAGATGTCAGCGTTTCGATACCATTGAATGCATACGCAAGAGAAGAAAATAATCTGAAGTGGTCGGAGCCATTGTAATGAAATCATTTCCATTTCCTCTGCACTGCCCAGCATTGTGCGCTCGTTGGTTAGAGATTTTAATTTAAACCAGTTTAGTCATTTGATTAGGAGTTTGAAGCAACATGAATATAGTGCTGCTGTTTACAATGTTGCAGATAACACAATTGCAAATATGTCTCAAATATTCAGACGTAAATGATCTAAATAATCAAAATCTTCATTTATTTTAAAAAAGGTGGTCCTTGCTATAGGACGGGCCTAATACAACTCATATTTATCATTCGCTTGCAGAAGTTAGCGCTACCGCACTGGTCCTAAGTTGATTAACTTGGTGAGCAATTTGCGAACGTAGCCAGCACGGCGGAAATTTGTACGTCTTGGCATTTACAAAGAGGACAAAGCCAGTTGGGAGTCGCACGTCTTAACACGATTTAGGCTTCATTCCAGCGCGGGATGCCACAGCAGGCTTTATAATCTAATGTTAGCGTCTCCACAGCTTTCTAAATCCCTTAGACAGAAGATACATCACAAGTCCACGATGAGAAACTCAGTTTAAATTTGCGTAATTAGTTAATAATAGTCGGAAATACTTCAAATTACTCGTCCTAGGCATTTAAAATAATTGATGCTACTACCGGTTGAAGCTGAGCCCGTGAAATGAAAAGTCGAAAATAGTACAATTAGTCCTATTCTGAAGGTTTTAGTATAGTAGCGAGCGTACCGTACATTAAAAGGTCTTTTACAGGACATATAGATCGCCCATTAAGAGGCCAGCGAAAGTCTAGAGCGAATTGCGCCAATCACGAAAAAATTAATCGAAAATGTGAGGAGTCGAAATGATTGCGCATGGTGAGCGCGTCGCGTTATGAAGAGGATGACTGACAGAAATGATAAAACTAACTCGCTCTGTTTTACGTGTTTTCTCAATTATAAAAGTTTTAAGTGGTGATCGTTTCGTTTCAGAACGCTTGAGAACTTTTCAGCATTTCTTTTAAATTCTTTACAAATATTTGAGGCATGTATTGCATTTCTGTGGAAGCTGGGGAATAGTTCATTAAAGAAGCAGAAAAAAGAAATAGAGGTTGAAGTTTAGTTTCTGGTGCAGAAGTAATTTTTTATGATAGAATACGATTGGTATCAAACCAACACAAGGTTTGGAATAAGGGGAATGGAACACAACGTATTCATCATCAAGCAAGCGTAATCACAATTTTCTCGTCCAGCTGCGAAGAGTCACACCAAAAACTTCATGTACATTGCCCCGCTCGATGGGTCTGAATCTGCGACAAAGCGCCCCGTTTCAATATTTGGTCATCGCACTCAACCTGATGGCTGTAATAAAAGATGTGTAATGCCAGGCGTCAAACGATAACAAAATGCAAGGATTAAATAGCTGGTAAATGAATATACGGCCGCATGGAGCGACAAGAGGACGAACATAATGGATATTTGGAGCGCACGACTTAACCTGGCCATTTCAAAGGATGCGAGGTGATGCATGATAGATTTTCGGCAGCTGCATGGTACCGTAAAGAACGTAAACTCTTCCTTTCTATTGCCTAAAAATTGTTTTGACTTTCAAGCCATGGTCTGCGGACCTTAGTAAATAAAGGCCTATGTATAGGTAATCTATACTTACTACCTAGGCCCTTATATACATGTATATTGCTAACAAAATCAATGATTACTAAATGTGTCGACAAAAGGTTGATAAACGTAGTCGTAAAGCGCAATCAATAATACAAATACATATCAACAAGAAAAGCGTTAATTTTTCTGACAATAAATAATAAACGTAGTCGTATTACGACAACAAATTAATTCGGATTAGATCGTTTCGTACGGTAGTTAAGCGAAATGTCTCGTTGCATCTAACAACTTTGCAAGTTCAGACGAAGTGGACTATTACAATTAATTCAAAACCGTGTCAAAGTCTTCACATAAGATCGAAGCAAAGTGTTTATGAGAAAGGAAGTCCTCAAGTTTCTCATTGAATTAGTCGGGTCCTTACTTTTTCGAAATTGTTGTCGACTCAAACAATAGATTCAAATTAAAAACATGAAAGGAAACGAGAAGCTAAAACGATTGATAACATCTTGGAGAGAAGGCATGTAATTCGAGCTTTTATTGCCCGATGACAATCATGCATGTCAGTGTATCGGTGTGGAGCGTCAACCTTGGCCAGGAGATCGTAGTGAATACGAGCGAGAAAGAAGCGCCTGCATGGAACTGAAGAAAGCTTTTGGCCAGCATCCAGAATCATTAGTTCGGAGGTGGCATTGGGGCAGGGAAGAGGCAAGGGAGAGGCAGGCGGTGTTTGAACTGCAGTCAGTGAGGGTGGGCGGGTTGTTTAGAACGCTCATGGATAAAGTTCAGTCAGAGAGTGAAATTAAGTGAAAGAAGATTATTAAAAAGTAAGAATAATAATAAAAGTGAGAATAATTAATAATAACCAAGAACTGCCTATGTTTAGATTCAATTAGCTATGGAATGGTACAACGGAACTCAACACATCTCTTATCACCAAAGACTCGCTTGTTTCATCAAATAGAAGAGGCTTCTGTTGTTTGCAACGAAAATCTGAGCGAATTGGAGAACTAGCGATGAGGAATGTTAATTAAGAATGCCGTGAATGCAAAGAACAACGTAAGTTTTGATTATACGAGAAGATCAGGAATGTGAAGAATGTCGGGAATATAAAGAACAACGTACTTTTCAGACCATTTTCTCATTTATGGAAAAAAATGCACTATTGTGCTCGCAAATGTCCGTCCGTCCGTCTGTCCGTGACCTCAAGTTTTCGTCGACGAGAAAATGCGCTCTCTGTCACTCACTGCAGTGAGTACTGAGTTAGGTACCTATATTTTTTTGGTTATACAAGGAGATAAGGAATGTGCATAATATCGGGAATATACAGAACAACGTACGTTTTGATTTTACGACGAGATTAGGAATTTACAGAATGTCGGGAATGTAAAGGACAACTTACGTTTTGATTATACGAGATTAGGAATGTACTGTACAGAATGTCGGTAATGTAAAAATCAACTAACGTTTTGATTATACGAGAAGATTAGGAATGTACAGAATGTCGGGAATGTAAAGAACAACTTAAGTTTTGATTAAAAGAGGAGATTAGGAATGTGCAGAATGTCGGGAATGTAAAGAGCAACACGTTTTTATTATACGAGGAGATTAGGCAGCTACGACGTTTGGTGTTATTTTTTTACGAAATAAAACCGAAAAATGCTGTGGTAGTTTTGAGAAGTGCTGACTCGGGTAGCGGCCATCACTTGGAGGTCGAGGCACACGCCAAGCAGCTTTAGTGTAAACGATCTCAGTTGAATTTGCAGTAAATGGGTAGTATTTGCAGTCACTGCTTCTGTAGTATTTGCAGTCACTGCCTCGGTAGTATTTGCCGTCACTGCCTCGGTAGCATTTGCAGTCACTGACTCGGTAGCATTTGCAGTCACTGCCTCGGTAGTATTTGCAGTCACTGCCTCGGTAGCATTTGCAGTCACTGCCTCGATGGCATTTGCAGCCACTGCCTCGGTAGTATTTGTAGTCATTGCCTCAATATTTGCAGTCACTGCCTCGGTAGCATTTACTGTCACTGCCTCGGTAGCATTTGCAGTCACTGCCTCGGTAGCATTTGCAGTCACTGCCTCGGTAGTATTTGCAGTCACTGCCTCGGTAGCATTTGCAGTCACTGCCTTGATATCATTTGCAGTCACTGCCTCGAGAGCATATTTGCTAAGTTAGCTAATGGAACGGACCTTTTTTCAGCTGCTGAAGATCGTCCAGCTAACATTTGCTGCACGCGTAGAGTATATATATATATATAATGTCGCGCGACCTTTTACTTCAGAGCTGAAAATCGCCTCTGCTATATTTTCAGCCACAGTTGAAGTGACGAAATTATTTATTGCAGATTGTCTTGGTTCCCTCCTCGGAAACCGGCATGATGGCGAGATTTTTTCTATGGCAGCCAATCGTTTGCTTCTTTTATAATAGAACTATAAAATAGTTCTATTCTTGATATATTCAAGGAAACTTGTTAGAATATATTCTAGAAAACTTTGCTACTTATCACGATATGTCATTGAGGGACTTCTGTTGTACATCATGCGGTATTGAATGTAGAAATGATTTATATTCCAGAAGTTGAATATTGCCTTTCTTCACATTACTACAGCAGTTGATGTGAAAACCTTGCAGCAGTATAGTGGCTATTCAGATATATTATTCAGATATATTACATATTCAAGACAGAAATTGTCATTAATTTTACACAGCAATAACGTCCATCGCTCTGAAGATTAATTCGAACAAAGAGACCGGCAAAGCCCATGATTGGATCCATTGACTTCAATCAGAAGTTTAGCTCCGAGTCCTGCCGCTGAACCACTGGACTCTAACAAGCCGTCTGCAGCTCGGTCTTTCCTTCGTCACGCATCAGCAAGACGAACGTCATGAATTTATATAGAATTTAAAATTAATCGAAGAGATTATATTGAAATTGTAAAAAAGGGAGTTTCATCATCATATAGGCGAAGAGCAAAAGCGTGATAAAGACTTAACTCCACGGAAACTTGGTTACTGGCAATTGAACGCTAATCTAATGAATGCCTGATAATTAATATAATGCCGATAAGTTTGAGGCTAAGAAATTTTAAGTATAGTAGTAGTAGTAGTAGTATATTGGTTTGCTAGCGCTTCAGCTAGCAAGCTATTTCGCACCGGAGGTCAAAATATACCATCGCCAGCGAAGCGGAAGGTCTCAATTATTCAAAATCTGAAATTGTTCTTCACCCACAAGGGGCGGAAGGTCTCAGTTGTCCAGCCCGCCAAAGCTAGCTCAAAAGAAGCAGCGTTAGCATCTCAAAGAGACGAAATGACAAAGAGGGACAGGTGACAAGCAACAGAAACTAAGACACTCAAACAAGAGGTCGCTTACACGGGACGTTGGCCGCCCGCATGAGAGAGAGAAGGGAAATGTAAGGAATCCTACCTACATAATAACTTAATGTAAGGAATCCTACATTTATGTAAGGAATCCTACATTTATGTAAGGAACCTACATAATAACTTAACCCCACAACTGAGACTTGCAGTCAGACACCGCGAGCTCAGCGGTGGGGCGCTCAGGAACAATTCCCCTAGGAGCGCGAAATCCCATAGGACTTCTGACGAGCACAGACACAGGTCAGAAGTCCCCCCCCCCTGAGGGGTTAGAAATTTTAAGTATGTGCCTCTTATTATTTGGGATTGTGGCTATCATTATTTGGGAATGTGGCTATTATCATTTGGGAATGTAATTATTATTATTTAGGAAAGTGACTCTTATCATCCATGATCCAAGTTTGTGGCTCTTATTATTTGGGCGTTCACTTATTTGGGTCTTATTTTTTGGATAGCTGCAAATAATATAAGACACATTTGGGTCTCATTATTTGGGAGAGGCTCTTATCGTTCAAATTTGCGGCTGACATGTCCGTGGCTTTTATCATTCAAGTCCAAGTCTTTTATTATTCAGATCCCAGGATCTTAATGTAAAATGTAAAAATGGTTCTCTCAAATGGAAAATAGTAATTTACGACTCTTCTCTAATTTTGAAATCTATTAAACTGAAGAACTGTTCGAAGAATTAAAGCAGAAGCTGCTTCTGTGCACATACTGGCTGCATGTCCTGCCATAAACTTTGTCTCATTAGCATGGTTCCTTTAGAACCCTTCAGAAGGCTTCTCGACTCTCAATTGCCTCAATAACAAATTTGTGTTTATATTCATTATGCGATTCTCTCAGCGCAAGCTATTTCGTTAGCAGTCAAGTTCACATTAACTTTGACAGCTAATGGTTACGTGTACAAGTGAAGTTTAATTTAAATCGTTCCGTGGATACGCCGAATTCAGGAGCCTCACGCAAGCAGGTATTGAGTGAAATAATTACTCTCCTTCCTCCTCAATGTTTCAGGTAAAATACTTGTTGAATTTTATTTTATCATTCTAAAAACGTTGAATATTTTTACGACTCAAAGGTTTACTGAGGAGCGACGGGGTCTTAATGGTTACGTGTACAAGTGAAGTTTAATTTAAATCGCTAAGTGGATACACCGAATTCAGGCGTTTCATGCAACCAGGTATTGCGGGAAACAATTATTGTCCGGCCTACGCAATATTTCAGGTAAAAAACTTGTCAAATTTTATCAATTTTAAAAAACATTGAATATTTTTACGATCAAATATTTGCTGAGGAGCGACGGGGTCTGTTGGATGTGCATTATCGCATTTTCAACTGCTAATTTCAAAGATGCGATAAACCAGAAGTAGCGTGATACAGAGATTCAAATTATTGATACTTATAAAAATCGAAAAACAAGTGCAGAAATTTCGTTTCGTTATAAAATTAAAACCTGTTGTGACAGCGCCACTAAACGTGTAATTCGTATATACGATAATACAAGTTTTTTAATCCTAGGGATATATAATAAAATTAATAAATGAACTAAAAATACCGTTAATAAAATAATAAATAACCAACGAGAGGTTCAACTCGGCTCAAGTTCGCCAAAAAATTCGATGTCGTCAAAGCCGGTAAAAGCTCCGAACTTTAGATGGGTTTCCTAAGGCCCAGTTTTTAAGACCGTATGGGCGTCAGGCGAGAGGCTACAAGAAAGGCTTGGCGGTGATCCTCGAGAGCATAAACTTGTCAGTTGCTTGACGCAAATGGCTTCAAAGACAACTCAGGGCCTCCCGTCGTAAAGTTACAATTTGATAGACCGCCACAACTCTATGACAGTAGGGACGTGCACCTGAAAAAATCGTATGACTTTCAGAACGCAGTTATAGATTTATGTTTAACGCCTGCCATGAAGTTTTTAAAAATAATTGTTTTAACTTTGACACTATGTAGCATCACTTTAACTTGAGTAGCTTGAAGCCAAACTATCAGGATCAATATTTTCACGAAAGATGTTTACTAGACAAATGCTATAGAATTTTACAATTGCTTCAGCTTAAAAATTCATTCACAGCACCAATATTTCTTTCGAAAGACCGGAGACACATAGTTGAAGACAGGAAATTGCAGAGCTTAGTGCAAATTGCACATNGTGCCGCTTTTCCGCAACAACACCATGATGCTGTTGTATTTAGTATTTTCACTATGCATGTACTAAACATAACAAATTGTCATAAAAGAACAAATTTAAGTTTTCCTTATCCAATTAAGTAGTGGACATGAATTTCGGGGCGCTGATTCAAGCAACCAGCAAATGAGATAAATGTATGAATTTTATCATCCTTATCCACCTATTTACTGTCTGTGCACAGTAACAAAAATACGCGAACTTTACATGATAACCGTAATCACCAAGAAAAAATTGTAAAATATAATGTGCATTAAGTGTGCGAATTTTTTTTTGCAAGCTATTTTTGCCAAGTAAATGAACCATATTCTCATAGGAAACGTCGTTTTTCAATGAAGATATTGTGAATTTACTTGGCGTTTTCCTTTGCTTTCAAATTTTTTGTGAGCTTGCGATTTGAGCTCACTAGATATTATAAGTGCTATTAACGAGAGAATAATTATAAATAAGAGAATATAAGTATTATATAGATATAAATAAGAAAATATAATTATAATATTAAAAGAGAATATAAGTGCTATTGAACGAAAATGTGAATGAAGAGACTCAGAAAACGAGAAGAGCAGCTGCAATCAATTATCAGGCCCGCTAATTAGGAGGCTCTGAATAATACAGGGGCGATCGAAGAGCAGCGTGAGGGCGCTGCACTAAACCTCGGCAACGTCACTGCACAGTGGACCTCCGTTCTAGATTTGTGTGGCATATGGATAATAAATGGACTATTGTCCATTTACGATGTTTTTAAAATGAATTTAAACGTGAATGAGGCTGCTAGAGAAGGATTTTGTTCAGAATGACCCGCTCATCTAATGATGGAATCTAGTGTTCTGTGAGAACTCCTTCTAGGTTGCATCACTCACATTCACTCAGTTATCTCTCGAGAACTCCGAGCCTTCGTCGTCTCGAGTGAGACGAGGAGGGTGTGAGTGATAAAAGATAGAGGCTATCGAGATGCAAAGCAGTCTCTCAAGCGAGACAGTAAGAAAAACAAATAAATCTGCGCCAGAATGCATTCTTGGAAGCCATACAGGACGGGGCCGCAGGCGCGGAATGGAAAGCTCAAACTTGAGTTTTTTATTAATTTTTTTCAGGTTGCGAGCGAAAACCTGAACCTTACCAGTCATTTAAATTAGGCTTTCAAGAACCCTTGATTGGTTACTGGTACAGAATAGCAATGCAGTCATTAAAAATTAAGAAGTAGCATTGCCTTAGCAATTTTTTTAATTGTCTCAGAGTGTTTCAGCATTTGGATGAAGCTTTATTGAGAGCAGATGAAGCATTATTTCTGGAGAAGTATTCCTCATTTTATTTCGGACGCCTGTGCATGCCAAATTAGTCGAGCATTGATTGCATACATTGATTGAGCTCAGAGTAATGGTCTTCTCATTAGAAAAGTTGTAAGACCGATAAGATTCAGAGTAATGGTCAGCTCATTGGAAAAGTTGCATGACCGATAAGAAAATAAATTGTCCTGAACGCGATCCTCCGCGATCAATCCAACAAGATAAAAACTTGCAGGTCAAGAAGGGCAAAGATTTTACCGATTTTAGTATCTCTGCATGTTTTTAAACAGAAACCTTATTTCAATAACGTGTAGTGTCCCCTCGAAATTGTAAATTAATTGGTATTTGTGTTCCGTTGTCGTCTTCATGTCATTTAGGTTTTGATATTTATTCGTGTATATTTGGATTTTCACTGCTGTTTGTACTGGCTTTCTCAAAAATTGCTTAGAACTGGTGATGGAGCTCGAGTCCAAAACCTTTTCATGAAGATATGCTGAATTCACTTTTTTGAATTTAAATTCATGGTGAAATTGCGATTTAAGCAGACTAATGATACAAGGAAAGTATAAATGAACGAGTTATTTCTTAGCTAAAAGAGCAATGAGGCAGAGAGCTTGAGTTGCTCTTGCCAACGAGTCATGCATAATAATTTATACTAAATGTAAAATTAAAATATTTAATTCCTTAGTATAGTATATTTCAAGAGGTGCTTGTATCTAATCCTGCTATGTTTAAACAACCAAAAAACACCAGGTTGAATTAAAACAATTTAAATACCTACGCAACAGTTCGAACAGTAATATTAGTCTTGCTTACGCTATAATTTACTGCAATATCTGATGAAATACACTCGACAGTCGACATCCAAAGGAAATTTGACACAATTTTATACGAATTTATCTTTTTACATGAGGCAGTAACGGAACTCTGAATAGCATCGCTGCATGGCTAGTAGGCTCTTATTCGCTCGTCGGAGACAAGCTGCTGGACTTTTTGGCCAAACATAAAAAGAAACTCACGGGTTCATTTGTCCTCGAGATGAGGGCAAAGGTGTATTTGCGAAGTTCTAGTTGAAGTACAAGTGGAAACCCTCCACACACGCGTGTCGTGTAGTTGCGACAACTCGGGCGAGTAGATGTGGTTGAGAACAGCCCAACCCTTTACCTCCCCGTACCTAATCCCAAGGCTGCGAGGCTCGTAAACTTTCCAGCGCAATTATTTCTACAGCACAGCAAATCATCTATAAGTTTCGGCGGTCGCTTTTATAAAGCTTTCTAAGTTGAAATAGCGCAAACTTCAACCTTACTAATTATAAAAACTTTGAGATTACTGCAAAAGTCCTCAAAACGAGGGCCTACTACGAAATTTTGGGCGTTTATCAGGTCCCCTTCTCAATCCAGTCGTCCCTCCTTAATATATGAGGACAATTGAGGTTTTGGATACGAAATAAAATGTAAGTCTATGAACACTATTGAATGAACTTTTTCATTATTAAATTATTCGAATACATTATTCGAATATTAAAAAATATTCGAATGAATTAAATAAGTTTTTTAATCATTATAAAATGTTTGATAAAAGGTTCTGCACGACTATTAGAAGTGAGAATACTACCTTCACAAATCACAAATGCGACAGTTACAAAGCAGCATAATATTACCAACGATAAGGCTGTAATTAAGAGATAAATTAACGATGTGCCAACTCATGGACGTGACAAATTTACGAAAAGCTAAATAAACGAAATTTATAATCAACGAGACAAAATTTATAATCAACTATAATTCTTGCGATACAAAGTGAATCGCAAATGTATCGCAGAAGAGCGCCACCTGTGCGAGTGCAGGTGGCAAGTCGCGTCTGTCATTCAGCTTATCGATTTTGGCGGTCTGTGCGTGCGAGCCCTCGTGCGGTGACTCCAGTTACCTGACCGTCGCATTCATTTCTCCGTGGACTATCAGCGTCACTCTTCAGGGATAAGCCTCGGTCGACGCACATTTCTTCTCGTCACTACGAAAACCAAATCAGAATGAATGAAAATGCGAGAGTTAAGGGAGAGAATATTTAGGTTGTATAACTGGTACGCGTGGGAAAATGTAGCGAATACATACCGCGATTAGAGCTAACTAAGGCCAACAGTTTCGACTGCAAAGAGATTGTCGTTCCTCACTCCACAAGTGTACACTTCTCGTGGTATTTTCGACAAATTCGAGGCTGACCTATCATGCAAACTTCTGATAAAGAAATTAATTAAACTTTATTTACAAGCTGCGCTGCTTAGGAAAGCCCCGTATATTTTTTTAGCAGATTAGAGTTAGTCGTGGACTCGTGGTCAGGATTAAGGTGAAGCCGCTGTTCATTGACGGTATGCAGCACAGTCACTGAGTCAGTAGTGACTATGCAGTATATATGATATATGGTATATGATAGTATACATGGGTTGTTATACACCATGTATAACAACCCACTCGCGACGGTATTTATTAGTTCACATCAACTCCACAGAAATAATAAAGATTACATTGCGTAGAAGAAAGACTGCGAAATTCCCAAACCATTAACACGTTACTGGCGTCATAAGACCTATTTTAGGTGGGTTGCAGCCTCCCGAAAATATTCTTAAGCCCTAAATAATTTCATATTCATTTATTAAAATTACTATTGTTGGTAAAAAATATGCCGACAAATTCGACGTAGTGTGTCCTGAATATGTTTTCATCGCTCTAAAGACCAAAGTCTAAACATATAATAATTCCTAATTTCCTATGTTGGTTGGCATTAGCGTATTAAAAAGTTCTCAGCTTTTGTGAAGTTAAACGTTCGCTCACATCCTGTTCATTTCATGGGCACTTGGTCCTTAAAAATAAGTGATGCCCCGGAACACGATACGAGTTACTTACCTAACTGACATGGTGAGCAGTGCGCATACTAGGCGAGTGGTATGCTAGTTGTACATCCACCATCACAAAGTTGTGCTTGCTGTCAGACGCTGTCTTCGTAGAACGGTTTATTAGAAGGTTCTGGTCTGTTTTGTGGACGAGAAACACTTCACCCTACCAAACAAATTAAGTAAAAGTTTGAAAAATTTTGGTTCAGCAAAGTAGCTTGCTGATAATTGAAAAAAACACGTAAATTAGACAGCCAAGAAAAATTATCATCAAGATTAGTTCGTTATGCAAAATGGATCGGTGACAAACGATGGATTTGTAGCTCAGAACACAGAACAATTTTTTGTGCCTGGAACATTCACTTACAAATCACCAAAATGAGTCAGTACTATAGTAATACAGAACTAACTAGTAAGTGGCCAGTGATCGCTCGTTAGTTGGTTCTTGCACTGTCGTTGGGCTGACTAGCAACGAAGCAAGTGTTACGTATTCATTGATATAAATCGATGCGCGTGATTGATTACATACTGCACAAATCACAATCAGATATCGAAGTAAATTGTTACAGAAAACAATTGACAAAATTATTGAAGTATTTTGATGAAGGGACAAACGTAGGACTGTCACAAGGTCACATGATAAGAGAGAGCAGAAACGGCTGCTACACCCACAACGAACGCACCAGAGTAGACACTGACCCCGGCGATGAGTGGCGACCCTAACTTTCGCACGATTCTAAAAGTTGCCAGACGCTGCTTTCTTTTGACCTTACGGCACACTTGAATGGAAGGGCATTTAAAGATGCATTATGGAAAGGAATTTAAAGATGCCTGTTATGCCTTTTGGCCCGCAATGTCACTGTCAGTTCGACGAGCTATATTATCCTTTTGATGGCAGCCCATGCGATACTGTGGCAAGAAGTGCATCGTACCACTCAGATTTACATCACGTATGCGCCATGAGACGAACATATAAGATAACGAATTTCTTGAAATGGTCAACGTTTCAAGTTGTTGGGGATAAAACAGAATAGAGTCAGTACTTCAGATGAAATGGACAGTGCGGGTATTTTTTTAGGTAAATCTTTATTCGCGTTAGCGATTCTCTCCATGATTCAAGTTTCAGCTGGTGTTCGACACACAAGAGGGTAATTTACTTCTTTATTTCACTTTTCCGTCTCTTCCATCACGAAGCCCTCAGTAGTCAGAATTGATCATTTTTGCAGATATTTGTCAATCATAAGGATGTCACACTGTTGTGCGAGGTTCCAACTTTTGCGGCGCACTGCAGCGACTGCACGGTACGGTACTAGTGTACTAGTGCCAAGTCGTCCTTCCAAATTTATTAACAGCGAATACCGATCATCGGTGTTTTAGCCAAGATATTGCAGATAATTACACATGTCTAAGTTCGCATTTTAATTATGTTGTTTTAATTAAATCTCATCAAATAAGAAAGCTGGTAATTACAATTCGTAAGGTGCTTCAACAATTCAAACGTGATTTGCAATTTCTTTTAACTTTTAATAAGAGTGATGTTCCACTTTTAAACAAAATAAATTAGATTTGATTGATAATAGGTGTCTTTATATTTCTTGCAAATGCAGGTCATCGTCAATGTCCTTCATAAATTTGGTCAGTTCCCCGACTACAAAGGAAAGATGAGGGGCTACATTTTCACCGTGTCAGATGAGTCAGTTATGTTTGTGAGATTTATGTAGTTCGTAATCGTTATGAGTATGAAAATGAACGTAAGATCATGTTCACAGTGTTCTATCAAAACGAAAATGCGCTGAAAAAAGCGACGTGGCGCTCACTCAATGCGATTTTTACTGCCAAGTAGTATGCGTGTCCACAAATATTGTCGATGTTACAGAGCATTTTAACCGCCATCGCGATTCGAGAAAGCAGCCTCGGGATAGTTTTGACGTGAGTTCCGCGCTATCTACAAATGCGGAAAATATATGCTATAAACTTGTAAATTCACTATTGAAGGATGAATTAATTATATTCGTTGTAAAATTACTTTCCAACATAATTTGATTACCTGTGAAAGTAGGGTAGTGAACATTTAATCAACAGGATAGGAATATTTCAACCCAAAGGGTTCGCGTTTGTTTGCGTTTGTTTGGAGGTTAGGCGATGAGCACGAACGTAGCATGTTGCCTCAAACATGGTTCTACTAGTTCAACCATGGCCTCAAAGAAGTTCAAGTCATTTCAGTGACTCATGCTTCATACATAAAAATGGTCATAATTAATGGTCATAACTTTATTAAGGGAATGAATTTATAGAAAGCAATGAAACATTGATTTGAATAAGGTAAATTTGTGACGCAATCATCGTTGAGAAATTGCAGGAGCCTGCTAAATGTGTACAGGATTGATATATGCGTCAGCAAGGACAAGATTGATAAGTTGGCGCTCAAAAAAATTGGGCTCTGCGAACAATTCCGAAAACGATATATTAGTCGAATTTTAGTCTTGATTCGCGTTGAATATTTACATTTATTCCGTTAAATAAAAAAAATTTATGATAAATTTGCAGAAATAAAGTAAGTAAATTTACGGACTAGTGGGAATTGTCATTTTCTGTCGTGCAACCTCAATCAATTGTGCCCATTATTTTCGCAGCGATTGTTGGGTAAGCGAAACTTCCGGATGTATAAAACATAGATAATTTTAGGATTGTAACTTCACGTACGAATAAATGACGATACTGGAAGCGTCTGCAAACTAAACTAGCAATTTACGAAGCAGAAAGCAATGCGATTAATTGAAAGAAAAATGATCGAATGATTACATGGTTGGCCTTTACCAGTGTAGTGGCCTACCCGTTTTTTTTTGTTTCACGCGCATTTTTAATGCAATTTGCATGGAGCATTCCGGTGCATTAATATTTAATTAAATAATTAAAATTAAATTCATTTGCTTCTCCGAATTAATCTTTTACCTAGGAGGTGAATCAGAGGCAGTACAATTGCATATGATCAGTGGCCTAAGTATGGCGCGGTGGTGATGCTGAACTAACATTCAAGGAAGTAACGCATTATTGAACATTACTACGGGCCTTGAAAAGTTCAGTACATACGACAGATTGTCTTACCTAGTCTATAGGCGCTAGCGGCTAGCGTAGTGCCGTAGTAGCGTTCTCACTTCTGCGTTCAGACGGTCAGTAGCAAACTGGTGTTCGCGAAGTGTGGTGCGTACGATAGATGATGGGACACCTGGCTTAATACTGATTTGCCTGCTCATGGCTTATGACTATAAGTCGATACTTAGTCGTCGGGTTTAACACCGAGTCAGAATAGTGAATAGGCTGCCTTTAGGCCCTTTACATTGTGAAATGAGTTGCAATTATAGTTACGATCACTTACGAACTCGTGACATTGGGAGACACTCTGACACCGTATCATTAGATATTTTGAATTGATATAATACCTATCTTTGGCTATATCTCGTGCAAAAATAAGATATTTTAATCTCCTGATTCTGAATGTTAATGTCTGTTTTTTTATACCGAGCCAAATGAAGAGCTACTGAGTGGGTTACCTTTCCGCCATCTACTTTGCTGGGCAACTACAACGAAATGTTCTGTTCAGCAGCGGAGGGCCGGAGGCGATTAGTTAAACATATGCTATCCAAATCGAGGAATTTCTTCGAAAGTTAAACCGTCAAGACTTGAATATTCAAAGAACATATTGCTAACTCTTAAGTAGTTCTCACTGATTTTCAGTCCGGTGCAGGTGAAGTCCAATTAACGATGAACGTTCACTCACCAATCGGTATCACATATGCGCCGGGCAGCACTCATACTGTACCTACCTAAGTGAGTTTCTTGGTCAAGTGCATGTCAGCGTCTGTAGTGGCTTTAGGCTAGTTGAGTGGCGAAGTAATGATACCGGAAAGCATTAGGCACCACAATCAAAGTTCGTAATACATGCATACGTTTCGGAATAAAAGAGGTGATGTTAGAAAGATTTTGAAGTAGGATTCTGTTACTCTTAGTGTTGTCATTTATTTTTTCGGCGTATGGGAAAATTGATACAAGTAATTATGATCTTACCGAGCTGCCATCGAAAATTCGAAATTCTAGCAACTATGTGATCCTAGCTACCACTTTGGCTGATTTATTGTTGGTACGGAAATATCAGACAGTAAACTACGGAATGTAAATGGCGGAAAATCAACCGTTCGGTCTTGGATTCATACGATAAAGAAATAACATATTTTGATGAATAAAAAATCGCATCAAGTTGGATAGTTGACACTATTTTAACTCCGGATGAAATATTTAACATATTTTCTGTATCATAATAAGATAGCTTAGTTTTGGTTGGAACGATCAAATATTTGTCTGATAGTAATTCATATAAATAAGTGACATACCTAGAACATTGGATTTGAAGCTACACTACTGTATAACCCGCGTCGATCTCATGATCTCGCACTCACTCCAATCACTCATTGATTGGCCCTCGTACGTCTGTGTTGCAATTACGCTGTCAAACTAGGCGTTGATGTTGCTCCAGACTTCCCACTGAGCAGCTGTTGTTGCCCCAGACTTCCCACTTAGCAGCTGCTGTTGCTCCATGCTCCCCACTGAGCAGCTGCTGTTGCCCCAGACTTCCCACTGAGCAGCTGCTGTTGCTCCAGACTTCCCACTGAGCAGCTGCTGTTGCTCCAGACTTCTCACTGAGCAGCTGCTGTTGCTCCAGACTTCCCACTGAGCAGCTGTTGTTGCTCCAGACTTCACACTGAGCAGCTGCTGTTGCTCCAGACTTCCCACTGAGCAGCTGCTGATGCCCCAGACTTCCCACTGAGCAGCTGCTGTTGCCCCAGACTTCCCACTGAGCAGCTGCTGTTGCTCCATACTTCCCACTGAGCAGCTGCTGTTGCTTGCTGTTGCTCCAGACTTCCCATTGAGCAGCTGCTGTTGCTCCAGACTTCCCATTGAGCAGCTGCTGTTGCTCCAGACTTCCCAATGAGCAGCTGATGTTGCTTCTGGCGGTTACTGTAATTCATTTATTTCTCAGGCTCTCAAGAAATGCTGGCTACGCAGTGCTTAAGAAATTATAGGGAGGTACCTCTAGCCAAATTTAATATGGCTCATGAATGGATTGTGTCGAGTGATCTGGCTAGTTTCGTGCCGTGTTTAGTAGCTACTTCGTGTCATTCCTGTTTGTCAAAATAATTACCAAGGAGACGGCGCTACTATCAATTCATCAATGTAGTCATCACTTCATTCCTCCCTTCTTTATAAGCAACTATGAATTGCTTCTAGTAAATAACACTAAATAGTTTGCATGATTTTCGTTAATTGCTTGTCGCTTAATAAGACTCTAAACTATATATATTGAACAAATTCACAATATGCAACAATAGATTAACGAAACTTGGAGGGAATATATTTACAGGTCAGGAAACTACCGTGTGCTGGTTAAATAAGTACATCAATATTCATTATTAATTAACGTGTAGCTGTAAGTAACGTGAATAGGTACTGAACTCATGGCATCGCACATCGTCGCTTGATGTCGCATAACATCAAATACATCAACGCAAGACATCGGATGAAATATTACGGCTACGCATAATATTTCATAGCATCACTAGCTTGGAAGTCAAAGGCATCACATGATGTTGCTTTGCATCGCATGGCGTGGCATCCTATGGCATTCCACGGCATCTAAGTGCATTGCATGATGCCGTATAAGATTGCATATATAGCATCGCACGACATCACGTGGCATCACATGAACATGAATGGAATTTCATGACATAGCAAAGCGTTGCATATTGTATCACATGACATAGCAAAACATCGCTTGGTATCACAGACCAGCGAATGGCATCACATGACACAGCTCGCTTATCCGACATTCATGTGCTTAAATATTCATACAGATGAATTGGTTTCGGTGAATATGAGAACTATGTAAAGTTTTTTGATCGGCTGCCTTTAATTAAAGTTTAACGTACAATGAACGCCGCTACCTTATGAAGTAGCGTCCACAACCTCGTTGTATGTGCCGTGCGTGTAGACCTCATCGCGTGTAGCGCTCACTTTGAACTAAAATGTTTAAATCAGTTGCATTATGAGTGACGAAAATGCAAAAATAAAATAGCATTTTTATTTCATGCATTATTTTTTAGCATTAATAATGCAATAAAAAGCATTATTTTTGTTTCATGTACAATAGTATTTTGAAATATTCATATATATTTGTATAATTTAATTTTTTAAAATGTAATTTTAATCAAATTACTTCCCACTAATAAGTAATAAGTTCCATTATTAACTTTCCTCAGAAGGTTTATTTTCGTTAGTAGTTCCATTGACCCAATAAGTTTCCTTTAAACTCGTTTTAGTTGTACGAATTCATTGATTAATAGAATTAATATAATAAAATTGTTAAAAATTTGAGTTTCTCATATGAATTTCTGAATACAGCAAGTTGACTTAATAGCCTCCATAAAAAATTCATTTGATATTAACATTAAGAATTCTAAATTAAATTGTTCGAAACTAATTCATTTATTGATCCCAATTAGTTTCGTTCATGAATTTCGATAATTCTTCACGCTTGCTTCAAAAGCTACAGATCGCTCTTGAACAAATTTCGGCAGAGATCACGAATGATTTGAGATTGGTAAAAATTACATTTGGAAGGAGCGCCCTTCCTAATTGTTTGTGAAGTTAAACTGTGTCCGTAAAAAGTAATGTGTTAGTAAAGACTAATGTTTCAGTAACAATCAAACATGTTATTTTTCCGTTATTAAAATTGTAATATTTATGCGGTCTTGATGCATTATGTTTTGGCATTTAATATCTGAATAATTTTTGATTAGAATTTTCGTAAAGACTAATGTATCAGTAACAATCTGACATGTTAATTTTTCTTCGTTATATTAAAGTTGTAGTATTTATGCGGTCTTGATGCATTATGTTTTTGCATTTAATATCTGAATAATATTTGATTAGAACTTTTGGACTAGAACCAGTAGTCATTGCATGGATGGAATGCAGCACTCTATATTTGTATAGCTTCTCTCCATGTGGTCGAAGTCCGTGCATTGATCGGGCAAACTTTCGTGCCACAAAGTTGAAATTTCCGGCACGGTTGTTACATTCATTCTCACGAATGTCATTCGTAACATTAATAAAAATGTGGAAATGTCAATCATAATAAAAGAAAGAAAAATGTGTGCTGAGTTTCATCGATCAGAGGCCAGCGGGATGTCTTTGCTGGAGATCTGATTCAGCGTCATGGCTGTCGGTTCCCTTCGCTTACCCATTAATGGACCAGCAGAAGACAATCGAAATTATTGGCTGCTAAGTTCAGTTTTAGATATTTAAAATTTCAATGGGTATACCGCAGAAAGCATTTAAAAAAATATAACTCAGTACTCACGGCAGTGAGTGACGGAGAGCGTATTTTTTCGTCGACGAAAACGTGGTCACGGACAGATAGACGGATGGACATAACGAGCACAATAGCGCCTTTTTTCCATAAATAAGAAAATGCGCTAAAAATCTCAATGTGATGCTAACACATCAATCGAGATAAAGAATTTTGATGTGAATTTGAACTTCAGTTATCATTTGAGATAGTAATTAATGCTAATTAAGGATAATTCATGCAATATTATCTGTGAAAATTGGAAAACGACCTGTGTTTTTCTGTAGGTAATGTTTTCAGTTTAAGATTGTGTTAATTATAGTAATATCTAGAAAACATTAACCTGAACGCTTTCCTGCATATTATACTTTTGCAGCGGCATTTAGTTGTTAGGAAGTTTTTCTCGTTTTTGACGTAAGGCTAAATCGATTTCTGAAACAGTTAAATTTTCTAAATTACCTAAATTTGCAATTCATTTGAAAATTATTTTTTGTTCGCTTTCAAACGGTGGCATGCAATATGGAACAAGACGAGGACGAAGAAAAGAATCCCGATTTTGGGATAGGAATATTTTTTAACTTGGCGCTTCAAATATGCTTTGAAAATACAACCTAGTCAATTCGTGCGCGTTTGTTGAGCGATTAGATACTTTTGAAACAGAATAGATGAAGAAATTGCACATGAGAAGAAATTCTTAAATTCTTACAAGTGAACAACGTCATCCATCATGGATTCTGAAGAACGCCCATCAACGGCCTCTCACCAGGTGATCAATATATACATATAATTAACAAATATTAGATACTACAAAGCAGCCAGTACCAGCGAATTTTGTTTATGCGAAGTATGTTTTTATTATTTTGTGTGTTATATGTAAGGTCTTAAATTTAAAGGTTATTGACCCTTTCCTGTAACTTCGCAATTTCCTCCTGTTTTACTGTTTTCGCAATTGCACTTATAACAAGTTGATGCCATCAATCTGGAATGAAGGGCGCGAGTTGATTTGATTCACAAAATAGTTGTAGAAAGCAGAAAAGAAATCCGTTTAATCATCATGTATGATTAAATACAATGTAAATAAGAGATTTTATACCTTCTTCATGCCGAATTTTCCTTGTACACTTGATTTATTCGAAATACTCTTATTTCAAGTTGGTTCTTGAGATCCGTCGCGCAAAGTTCTAGCGAAAATTAGTTTCACACATGACTCTTGATTAATTTTCTCCTAGTACCCGAAAAGATTGCTGAGCAAATTTAAATGGAAAATAGGAAAGATACAGACTCATTTCAACAGGAAGTAGCGGTACTCAATTAGGTTGAACAGTTTCATGTAAATCCGGTTTAATCCTCCTATTTTAATCCTCGCGAACAATGTTTATACTATATTTCAAGTAGTATAAATTTCATATATACATGTATATACATAAAATGTATTGATTGACTGATTACAAAAGTGCAATGTAGTCACAATGCATTAAGTGATGGCACCTTTGATGTGATATTCGCGTCTCCTGATGGTGAGACTCACTTCGCTCAGCCACAAAAAAAAAAACACACACACACAAAATGTTGAGAAATGTTGGTGCATATCCTTATAGTATAGCTTATCTTTTTTTAATGTTTGCAATTAAATTAATACCATCTGAACTATTACATTATACAAATGTTTGAGAATCTGTATCAGTAGAATCTGGTAGGTAGGCTGCAACTCGCGGAAGGAACGCGTCACAGGTTCGCGGAAGTCGCTCGCTGGGAGTTGGCTGAGCGGCCGGACAATTGGCTTCGCTGGTCGCTGCGCTTGCCAGATAACCTCGAAAAAAAAAAAAAAATGAAATTCTTTCTGAACTGTTCTCCAATTTTTAAAAGATCCCTAATTTTAACCTCCCTCTTTTTTGCTGGAACCTCGTCGTTTGTTTCGCTATAGCACGCTAAATATAATTATCTCCGAAAGGCGAAAATAATTCTTAGCAATCTCATGATTTGTTTTGTCACAAACATTAATAACTTGCTGACCCAGTACAAATTGTATACGGAGCTGCTGAAATGAGTGGGTTTGTTTCCAACATGGACCATGTGCTTATACTGCTTATATTGTATAGCGTGCGTTCCGTTGCCATGAGCACGAAAGTTCATGCAGTCCACTAATAATTCATGCTAGATTTTTGGGTCATCGGGTGATTGGACAAACATGGACTGGGGAGCCTTTTTCTGCACGGGACCCAAAGTTGACTATTTTAAATGTACGGTAAATACCATAAGATTCCGTGTATTTTACTTAGTCACTCTAAATTAACTTTTTGCCTTCCCAGTTGCTTTTCACCATGTCACAATTCTCTGGTACTGGATTACATCTATTGTTGCGGTATCATGCATGAAGAAGCCCATGCAATAGCTGAATAAGTACTCTCGCTCCTCTCGGTGGAGAATTAATTCTTTGTTATCACGGAACTTGCATCAACGGATGCCTGAAAAAATACGTCTTTGGAATCGATGCCGAATTCGAAATTTCTTTAATTTGGCTGTGTATTTTGCATAAAAAAATTGACAGTGAAATGTTTTTGCTTGCATGATATTTGATTAATAAAGGATTGAACTCGTCACGAATGTTCATCCTTGCCCAAAGTTTAATCCCTTACTAGTATTTGTCAAGTTTGTTCCACCAGACCCTGGTGTAGTTCAAAGTAGCAATCAATCCCATCATAATTGGAGAACCAATCAGAAACGCTCAATCAGTCACTTTAGATAAATAATAAGCCTTCAATTTGGAGCTAGTGCGGCTGTAAATACTGGGTTATCGATTGATCGTTGGATGGCTGTCATGCGGCACTTGAATGACTTGCTGCACCGGCCTGACTCAACCGTATAGTATCACCGTATCAACCGCCAACTCTCGTATCCGTGGCAGAGTTAATACTATGAAGAAGCGAATGAACCGCAGCCAGCAAAGTTTGAAATAGAAAAGTAAAATAAAATTGTTCTTGCTATTGATTTCACTGCGGCAAAACAAATTTTCGAAAATTGTGGGTATCGCCTATTTGAATAGCGCTCGTCTTAACGCAGCATTTTAGTTCCTGTATTTCCATACGTGCAGTAAACGGGAAAAACTTCCCCGTAATTATGAGCAATTAATACAGTCTGTAGCCGCACCTCATTTATTGGATTGAATGAGTTGCTGCAGCTCTTGGCACTCATGAAAAATTCATCATGAATCATATTGGCTTGAAGGCTGGCAGGGTTTCTCTGGCTATTAAATCATCGACAGCAGCTCACTGGCGAAGCTGTTGAAATGTGTAGGTAATTTAGGTAATAAATGTAATGTAGGCAATAGGTAATCTGTTCCCATCCTTTCTGGTATCTTTTTTATTTTTCCCTTGACATTAAACGTATGTGTAACGTGCACCCGAAGTTCGTTTGAACCATATTCTACGATAATTGCTTCTTAGAATAAGTAATATAATAGAATTCAACTGAATATAAATAGAACTCAAATTAAAAGTAAATTTAAAATTGAACAAACTTTCAATTACATGATACCGTTCTAGTCACTTCTGCAATTTATTGATTTCGAGTTATTTCGTGCGGTATTAATATGCTTCTGGCACGCATTCATTTGTTTTTGACAATAATCCACATTATTATAAAGGAATTTGGACGAGTATGCTTTCATACAAAAACTCATACACAAATGAATGAAAAATAAATTGTTAAGCGTTGTATCATCAGGCTAGCTACCAAAGGGTGAGGTACAGTGAAGTTTCAGAATGTAATTCTCGAAGTTTTTTTATGGGCAAATTAATTATTAGGTAGGCATTGTGAAGCACGGGTGAGTCACGACATAAAGCCACGTCGATAAGTGTGGACGTCGGTTGAGCTAAAACTTATCTTGACTAGAGTTATTCATTATATATAGTTTTACAGTGACCGTATTGCGAGTCTCGTGCATTAGTAAGACTAAATTTCTCACTCCTGTGGAAATACTGAGCTGATAATGCAGTCACATTTGTCTCCTTTCATTTCCTCCCTTCTCTTGTGTCTTTAGTATGTCGCAATGCATGAAGTATCGTCAATTCAATTAATTTGTTTTTGTGTGTGTTGACAACACCTCGCAGATTTTTCGGTAAAATCTCAGGAGATTAAGCCTGGCCTTATCTTGGTATGAAGTTGTCTCAGGATTGATCACTCGGGGTTCAGATGAATTGTTCGCTGATAAATTAATTTCCATTTTATAAAATTCTGATCACTTGAGATTCCGTCATATTGGTCAATAGGGATTGTTTGATCCCGCTAATTCTCACTCGGCATCCACGGTGGCGAATTCTGTGTCGCGGTAGGGCGATGTCTGGCTGCAGAGGCTATATATTCAAGACATGATCCCCATTGTCGCTTACAATTCTCCAAAATATTATGCTAGTTTATCACGCGTAACATATTCTTTATTGCTCGATATCTTACGGAAGTGTTCTGTAGTGTGCAATGGTGCTCAGTAGTTTTCAATTTGGTTTATCATCTCGGGAAAATCAAATTAAATCTTGAATACGATGATTTGTGCGTATTTCATTACAGTTCCAAATTTAGAAACTAATTGTGTTACTGTAGTTCTATCTAAAAGGGGGATTGCAATTTGGTTTCAGGATAGTGAGAACACTTTCATCGCCTCTTGAGAATTAAAATATTTGCCTTGTCATCCATCTTTCACTCACCTCTTCGTCAAAACCAACCGCTGTTGACGCTGTCGCCGCAGTCCATCACTAGCATAGTCATTACTAGTCAAGGACCCAGAAAGTCGGGGCGAGGTACAAGCAATTGTGCTCTCCCAGTACTTGTATACACTCAGAGTGCAACTAGAGTTTATTGATCCCGATGCCTCCACTGATTGCTTCTGATGCTTAGTAGCCATTATCTCGAATGATCCAAACATAATTGCCTCCTGCAATGAATTCGATGACATATGTGAGCGGCCAGACAACAATTGCATGTAATATTGTCAATCATAAGATGCTTGTCAAAGGGTTATAAATTTCTAGCTTGTCAACATCTGTTAGCGTTTGATTTTCAAGTTTGAACAAATGACGGGTGACAGGCGCAGGACTTTGGTACTTTTGAATTTGAAACGTCTATGAAATTTAGCTAAAATCAAGTTCAATGTATTAAGTTTTAACTAGAATACTCCGAATTATCTTTGATGAGATACTTTAAGGGAAAAAGTGTTCATTTATGCCAACGCCTTGCCCATTTGAAGAGCTGTGTGCTGTCGTTGCACCTAATGTAAAGATTACGAATTTAGATTTTCCTTTAACAATAGAGAAGATTTTATCTAGCTCCTTTCGTCACTAAGAATGCAGATTTGATATGGGACTCTTCTCTCTGTTTCTGTGCATGTGATCTATTTCGGCAAATCAAGACCCCATTATAACACCATTAAACAATTCAATACGTTTCGCTATATTTCATATGGAAAATATAAAATTAGTTCATACATTTTCAGGTGCATGAATATCATGAACTTGTACCTCCTAAGGATGGCGAACGTGAACGATATCCTCTTGTTTTTTTTCACACCATTAAATAATTCAATATATTTCGCTCTTGGGGAATTTCACACGGAAAATATAAAATTAGTTCATACATTTTCAGGTGCATGAATATCATGAACTTGTAGCTCCCAAGGATGTGTAACCTGCTGGCGAACGATATCCTCATGTTTTTTTTTGTCATATGACAAGCAACATTCAACCAATTCTCATTTGCATAAAGTAAGTCTCACCTTCCCACTGCAGCGCGAAGTGGTGAGTCTACACGTGGGTCAAGCCGGGGTGCAGTTGGGGGCAGCGAGCTGGCAGCTCTTCTGTCTCGAACACAACCTCAGCCCCGCGGGGGTGAGAGCGCCCCCCTCCCATGTACGTAGTGGTATGGTATCTATCTCATACATGTATTATTTCTATTATTATATTTTATAATTATAATTGTAAAAAAATTATTTTTATAAATGTATTATTCTCACCAAGGCAAGGCGAGATCATCTTCAGGTGTTCCGTGCAATCTTTAAGTTGTCACATGTTTTTTTAAATGTATTGGTGTCACATTCTGCCAAGTGCAATTGTTTTATAATTATTATAATAATAATTAACAATAGTAATAATAATTATTAATTATTATTATTAATAATAGTTATTACTAATGATAATAATAATAATTATTAATCATTCTAAGTGCAACCGTATCAATTTTGAGAAACGGTATTGTGTCACCTCCTCACAGGCCGTAATGCTATAAGTACCATAGAGGTTTTAGAAGTATTTGTAATTAGAAAGTGTCGTTTCACTAGTGGTGGGTAACCCGCAAAGCGTCCCATATAAATTATATATCACAATATTTCCAATGTCCCTCATTAGCTCCCACGTCTCAGTAATTTGAATGAATTGCAGTGAAAGACCTTTCGCGTGTACCTGTAAAAAAATTAATTATTAGAAATTGTGAATAAATTTGTATATTCTAAGAGCATCAGAAAGGCTGTTATTTGGGAGACATTCTTTTTGCAAACTTCAAATAATTTTGGCACGAGTCCGTGAGACGCTCAGACAAGCTAAACCACCACCGTCTTCCACACAAGTAGACTGCACTAACTGCATTTTTATAAATTAGGAATCTGATAGGCAATTTACTGTAATTTTGCATCGAAGCAGTTCTGTGTTATTGTTCAAGAACATTCTAAATATATCAGCAATTGACTGACATGTGAGAAGTAAAGATTTAATGATACTGAAATCTTCGGGAGAAATCCGCGGATTAAAATTTTGTAACCTAACCGTTTATGGATAGGTATTCGGATAGAATTTTTATATTGCATGATATAGGTTTTTGATGCAAGAAAACATCTGTTCGCACGTCTTAATTTTACTTAGCATTATTCTTTTCTTTTGGAATTTTATTGATTATAATATAAAATTTAAGTTAAAAGTTATAAACATCAAATTTTATTCTTTAATGATCCCCCTCCCCAAAAAAGACCTTCAAATTCACCCTCTTTCTGAATACCTTATAACCTTACAGCTTACACTATCAGATGCAAGGAAGTTTACAAAGTTAGGATGATATTACGAATTTAGTTTACGTTTCGATATGTTAACGAAAAACTCTGTTCATTTGTTTATTTCAATGTACGCAAGTTCAAACTTTGTTCAATGTGCGCAAGTTCGGTCATTGTGTGGCGGGGAGTTGTGACGGAGTTGTTTGGTCTACATTCTGTACGATGTTGCATGTGCATTTAACAGTAATAAATTCACCGGCTAATGCATTGTACCTGAAATTAATGACAGATAAATCCAAAATTGTTTGCTTATGTGTGTATTATGGCAGTATTTTTGATGTAATTCAATATTATATTTTCAGTTAAGTAGAAGTAAAAGGAAATACTGGATAGGAATTACTCAACTCTCAGAGAAAAATTAGTTTATTCTCTAAACTTTAGGGACGATCACAAGCTGCACTCCATTATGATAGAGCGCGAAGGCTCAGCTGGCAATTGTAGATCGAGCGAAAGCACAGCTAACAAAGGGTTAAAAGAACAGGCCGATGAAAATTTAAAGCTTTTTCCCCGCTTGAAAAATTAAAGAACATCCTTCAATTTTCACACTCTCCAATTCATTCAGAAATTAGCGACTTTTAATTTTTGCAATGAATTATGACCTCTAAAAAATTACTGCTTTTCTGGAACTGCCAAGTAAGCATTTAATGCAATTTATAAGCTTAAAATGCACCCTAATTCATGCGATCTTTCCTCTTCGTGCAGCCTCCGCCTCTTACCTACGACGAAGACGACTTGAGTTTCCTTTCATTTTTCGAGGAGGCGAGCGCGAACAGGTACCGCCCTCGCGCCGTCTTCATCGACACTGACCCCTCCGCTGTCCGTGAGTCCGGTTACGCGGATATAATGCGTTACTAATCAGGGGCCATACTTTAAAAACTCGCTAAGTGAACGCAAGTACTTACGCTCTATTTTCTTGTCTATGATTGGTGGATTTGGCTTGAAAGGCCGTCAATGATTGGCTGATGAACTTACGATCTCTTAACTTTTTTTGAAAGTATAGGCCCAGAGCTATTGGGTATCTGGGTAATTCTTTTATTAACTTTTAGGAAAACATTTGTAGAATTGCCTTTTAAAATTAAGGCCGGAACTTAGAATTAAAAACAGAATAGTTATAATTAAATTACGCATTTAAGAATAATTTATCTCTAGTATTCGCAGTATAATTACATCATTACTTAAGAAAATTTGCATCAAGAAGCGATCTTTGGAAATTTTCTCATAACATTTTAGAATTCTAAATAAAAATTGTAACTGTACGAGAGAAATGTACACTGTACGGAGTATTGAGCCATAAGCCTTGTATAACTGTCCTCAAGACGACGCACAGCTTATCTAGCCATACGTTAATTCCATAACTGTGAATTAAACGATGCATAGCGCATTAAGTCATGAGTCCCACATACCTGGGGCCATACTTTCAAAGCTCGCTACGTGAATGTAGGTACTTACGCTCTATTTTCTTGTCTATGATTGGTGGATAGTGCTTGAAAAGCCGTCAATGATTGGCTGATGAACTTACGATCTCTTAACTTTTTTTAAAAGTATGGGCCCTGTGCATTAAGCGATGTATTATACTGGCATTTCGAAAGTCTACGGAAATTTCCTTTCTATATTAACATCCCGCGTTGAACGATTAGAATCTACTCTATTTGGGTTAGAAGTTTCAATGGAAGACTCGTCGCATGAAATTAAGGTTTTTCTACTTAATAAAAAGAGTAATTGAGACATCCCTGAACTATTAAGAAATTCGTCAAAAGAACAAATTAAAATAAACCGATAAAATTGAGCAAAACAATTGAATAAGGTTTCTTGGCTAGCCTCTGTACGCAATACGCATACGTCTGTACGCAGAACAGCTGTCGGCGTCGCCGTACGCTCGCCTGTACAGCGGCGCACAGCTGCTGTACGGCAGGGAGGACGCTGCTAGTAACTTCGCTCGAGGCTACAACTCTGCAGGCCACCGCCTGCTGCAGCCTGCACTGCAGCAGATCAGGCTGCAGGTTGAGGCTTGCGACAATCTGCAGGTTGGTGGAGGTCGTAGCGTGTAATAGCCTTCATAAGTCTGGCTAACTTATGAAAAGAGCTGAGTTATAAAGCGAGCTAACTTATGAAGGTCACTTCACAGTTCACTTCCAAGACTGCAGAGGTTCCATGTACCAGAATTCGCCTAACTCGCATATTCTGTAATAACGATACTTATATACTAAATTTAGATGATATAAATTGTAAATATAACTAAACAATAAATTCATGTGAGATTGTACACGACATGCCAACGCGTGATGCCGAAGCGTTGCCTTCTCAGGGCTTCCTGCTGCACCACGCTGCTGGGGGTGGCACAGGCTCCGGCCTCACAGCGCGTCTTGCCGACCACATCGCCACCGAGTACCCTAAGAAAATCGATGTCAGATTTGCCGTCATGCCTTCCACAAAGGTTTGAGTAAGAATATAGCAATGAATAAGATGAGTAGCATCTGAGTAGGAATATGACAATGAATAAGATGAGTAGCATCTGAGTAGGAATAGTACAATGAATAAGATGAGTAGCATATCTGGGTATGAATATAACACTGAATAATATGAATAGCATCTGAATAAGAATATTACAATGGGGCCCTTGATATACGGGGACTGAATTTAGTGAATGGTGACTATCTAATACTCTGCAAAGGCGACAAATGAGGCCCAGTCTCAATTTTATAGCTGTCATATTGCCTTGATCTTTGTTTACGAAGAGAGCTGACTTATAAAGCGAGCTGACTGTTAAAGGGAGCTGACTTATGAACTTATGAAGTTCTGTCTGAAGGACTTATGAAGAGAGCTGTCTGGTAAAGGGAGCTGACTTATGAAGAGAGCTGACTTATGAAGCGAGCTGACTTATGAAGAGAGCTGACTAATGAAGCGAGCTGACTTATAAAGCGAGCTGTCTTATGAAGCGAGCTGACTTATGAAGCGAGCTGTAAGAAAATCGATGTCAGATTTGCCGTCATGCCTTCCACAAAGGTTTGAGTGAGAATATGACAATGAATAAGATAAGTAGCATCTGAGTAGGAATATAAAAATTAATAAGATGAGTAGCATCTGAGTAAGAATATAAGACTGAATAAGACTAGTAGCATCCGAGTAGGAATAGTACAATGAATAAGATGAGTAGCATATGAGTATGAATATAACACTGAATAACATAAATAGCATCTGAATAAGAATATAACAATGGGGCCCTTGACATACGAGGCATGAATTTAGTTAATGGTGACGATCTAATACTCTGTAAAGGCGACAAATGAGGTCCAGATCTCAATTTTATAGCGGTCATATTGCCTTGTTCTTCGCTTGACGGGATGTTTCTTTGCGTACCAAAAAATATTTTTTGGTAAAATCTCCAGAACGGTGATTTAAGTCAAAATTTCATCATTACATTCACTAAATTTTCTTAATAAAATGGAATTTATTAGGAATTTGGATATGGAGAGGAAACGAGCTCGAGCTTAAAAAAATTGCTCCACCATGTGAATGTTAATATAAATTATATGTTTTCATGTCATATTTTGCAATTAGAATGTCTATTGAATAAATTTCCTTAACAAGAAGTATTTTATTTAAAAGATTAGGATAGAAAATTTTAGACGTCCGCTGAAATTTATCTATATTCTTTTCTACGGAAAGATATTTCCCCGATGTATGTCATTTACGCTCAAAGGTCTTGCGTTTTTTTCGAACAAGGATCCAGTTGGCGACAGTAAATTCTATTTCCAGCTTGCGAAATCAATAATCAATAACCACACAAAGTTGTTAGCTATTTAGTTTAAAACGTAATTAAAAAACTTCGAATAAAAATTAACTTTGAAACCGTTGAAGGCCTCTGACGTCTGAAAAAATTTTTTCCTCGCAGATTGTGTTGTTATTAGTTGCAATTAAATTTTGTCGAATAATAGACTTGGGCCTCAAGTGAATTACGTGCCCGTAAGTTGATTTGAATGACTAATTAATTTGAATTGACAACGCTGTTTTACTCTCTTTTAAATTAAGATTGGTTCACGTTGAAATAATCTTCCACAGTGTACACAGCTAATGGTACGAAAACATAACCTTGACATAGATGATGGTTACCAATCATTGCGTCACATTGAAGATGATCTTCCACAGTGCACACAGCTAATGATACGAACACAATACCTTGACATGGATGATGATTACCTATCATTGCGTAACAGTAAAGATGGTCTTCCAGTGCACACAGCTAATGATACGAAAACATTAACTTGACATGGATGATGATTACCTATCATTGCGCAGGTGCTGAGCGCTGTAGTTGAGCCGTACAACGCTGTGCTCAGCTGCCACAACTCCCTGCAACGCTGCAGCGCCTCCTTCGCCGCCGACAACTCCTTCATGTACGACCTCGCGTATCACAGACTCGCCATACGCCGCCCCACCTTCCGCCACATCAACGCTATCTTCAGCCAGACCATCTCCGCTGTTACCGGGTCCCTGAGGTGCCTATAGTGTGCATGGGTCAAACTTTCAAAACTCGCTAAGGTAACGTAAGTACTTACGCTCTATTTTCTTTTCTATGATTGGTGGATTTGGCTTGGAAGGCCGTCAATGATTGGCTGATGAACTTACGTTCTCTTAACTTTTTTTGAAAGTATAGGCCCATATTTTTTGGTGTGCATAGACCTACGTCGTGAGATTCTGCGCAATTCAGCTGGATGAAAACTTGACCCATTGTTTTCGTGAATGATCATGTGTCTTTTCAATACATTTCCCTCTACTAGAATGCTCATTTCAGAGAATCGATTTGCATAATATTTTAGTGTCATGTTCACTATAAAAAACATGAAAAATAAGAACATGTATACGTAGATTAACTCAACAACGACGATCATTTTCCTAATTGAACTATTATAAGCTCTAATATAATGATAATATATAATATAATATTTAATTTATCCGTGAATATGCAGGTTCGATGGAGCGCTGAGCATGGGTTTGTCAGAGATCTGCACCAACCTCGTGCCCTTCCCTCGTCTGCAGTTCATCTCGACCAACTACGCGCCGCTCGTACCACCCCAACACGTTACCTTTAACAGGGTTCGTGGCTTCCTTAATAAAGTCAATAGACGTTTCCTTAATAATAAATNATCCAGATGCTTCCTTAATAATAAATCCAGACACTTCCTTAATAATAAATCCAGACGCTTCCCTAATAATAAATCCAGATGCTTCCTTAATAATAAATCAAGACGCTTCCTTAATAATAAATTCAGACGCTTCCTTAATAATAAATCCACACGCTTCCTTAATAATAAATCCAGACGCTTTCTTAATAATAAATCCAGACGCTTCCTTAATAATAAATCCAGACGCTTCCTTAATAATAAATCCAGACGCTTCCTTAATAATAAATCCAGACGCTTCCTTAATAAATCTCGTTTTCTTCAAGACGCCGAATAAATTTAAATTGCATTTTACGGTATTATGGGAATTTAAAAGCAAAGAAAACGCCAAGCAAATTCACCATATCGATATTGAAAACCTTTCGGAGTCCAGCTCCATCATCAGTTTGACAATCTAAAAATGATTAAAATCATTTTATAAGTCAAAATTCTAAGAATTTTGAAATAATTTCATAAAATTCTTAATAAGAAAATTATTTTTAGATTGTCGAACTGATGATGGAGCTGTACTCCGAGACGTTTTAGACATCGATATGGTAAATTTGCTTAGCGTTTTCTTTGCTTTTAAATTAATTGTGAACTTGTGATATAAGCAGACTGATAAAATAAGTACCACGGTATTATGGGTTTTATACGTAGGCGGCATGTACGTGGGTGTCATGTCTACTTTGGGTTGGGAATTCAGTTATTGTATCATTTCATCCGGGGTTATTTCTGAAAACGTTATATATTATCCGTACAACGCTGTGCTCAGCTGCCACAACTCCCTGCAACGCTGCAGCGCCTCCTTCGCCGCCGACAACTCCTTCATGTACGACCTCGCGTATCACAGACTCGCCATACGCCGCCCCACCTTCCGTCACATCAACGCCATCTTCAGCCAAACCATCTCCGCTGTTACCGGGTCCCTGAGGTGCCTATAGTGTGCATATCTTTTGGTGTGCATAGGACTACGTCGTGAGATTCTGCGCAATTTAACTGGATGAAAACTTGTCTCATTGTTTCTGTGAATCATCTGGCGTCCTTTTAAATACATTTCCCTCTACTAGCATGCTCACATCAGATAATCAATTTGCATAACATTTTAGTTTCATGTTCACTATAAAAATACATAAAAAATAAGAAGAGTTATAGATATAGTATAGGTGCGACTGTAGCTTAGCACTCGTCGAGAACAGGTGCGATTGTAGCTTAGCTCCCGTCGAGAACAGGTGCTACTGTAGCTTAGCACCCGTCGAGAACAGGTGCTGGCGGCATGTACGTGGGTGTCATGTCTACTTTGGGTTGGGAATTCAGTTATTGTATCATTTCATCCGGGGTTATTTCTGAAAACGTTATATATTACTGAAGTTTTGAATGATTTATTCTTGGTTATGTAGCAAGAGAAATAGCAAATGCGTGTGATTTATCATAAATTATAATATATTAATATATATTTCAGAAATGATCAAATCTTAAAAATGTTATCACGGGAAACATTAATTAATTTAAAAAAAATTAATATTAGCATCATAATTATTATCTTGAACGCAACTCATGCGGAGGAAACATTACACTGTTTAGGATTTACAGATTTTAGACTTTCTCGCCTGCCATTTTAAACTTTGACATAACGACTATGCTTTTAAAGTTTGATACTTCGACTATGCCAACTGAAATTTTATGCCGAAGGTTATTTCAGTTTATGGTTGAAAAAGAACACATTTGCACAAGTCCATTCTATCAGATTGCACTTAATATCTCTTTCCAGTTCACAACCATGGACATCACGCGTTCAGTCTTCCAGAGCGCCGACCCCAAGGAGGAACTTCTCCAGCAAGACGTTCCTGTTACTCCATCCTCGACCATGTCATCGTTCTCTGCTCCTTCATCCACCCAACTTTCATTCTTCACTCCATTGCCTCCCATCCGTCGCTCCTCGTTTTCGGCACCATCTAGCGCGCCTTCCACCTCTTCCTCCACTTCATCCACTTCCCCCATGTGGAGCGGTCCCCTCAGCCCAGGTGTACACATGGCGTGCTGTCTCATGTACAGAGGGCAGGTCAAGCCCTCGGATGTCACAACTGCCATCAAGAAAGTTATTCAGAAGAGGGCAATAAACTTCGTATCATGGACGCCCACGGGCTTCAAGGTGCGCAGATTTTGTAGGGCGCTATTTGTATTTAAATAATTTATCGTTCCAACATCGTATAGTCTTAGGAACTGTAATATATGAGAGGATGTAAGTTGTAGAAGTAGCATTAGTTTTATAATTTTCAATTGTAATAGATCGTATTATTTGTGCCTTTAAATCGCCAAAATCAAAGTGATGATACACTGCAGCAGCTGCCGAGCAAGAAGGGGAATGTAGTTCACACTCCAGAACTACAACAAATATTTAAGTAGTTTGAATTCAGAAAACTAAGGCGTGGCAAAATTTTAATTCACAAGTTAATATATAATGCATTACGTTAATTGAAAATTATTCATGATAGGGCCGAGAAAACCTACCCATTAAAATGAAAGTTAAAAAGTTTTAATATATTTGAATGAAATATTAGCGTGTTTGTACTGATGACCCATACTTCAGAAATGAAAAAAAATTTCTAGCCATAAAATATTTTCTCAGACTAAGTCACTTGTATGTGCCACATGCTACCGTGATGTTACATACGAGTCAACATCGAATTTATCATCAAGATATTAGAGTGGCCATGAATCTGTACCTTCATTAATATGCATGCAAATATAATTAATAATGATTGAATAATGAATAATTGAATAACAAACTCGCAGGTTGGAGTAAACTACCAGCCTGTGACAACCCTGCCTGAGCTGGGGCTACCTCGGCTGCCTCGGTCGGTATGCGTGTTGTCGAACACGACGTCTGCGCGGCACCAATGGGAGAAGCTTGCGGCCGACTTCGATAAGCTGTTCAGCAAGAAGGCTTTCTGCTTCTGGTACCTGGACGAGGGCATGAGCCTTGAAGACTTGACGGAAGCCAGGGAAGACGTGGCCGTGATGATCAAGGAATACATGGACGTAGAGGAGATGACAAGTAGGGAGGCCGCGAGGCGGAAAATTGAGACAGAATCGCTGGTGGATAGCAAGACAGAATCGCTGGTGAATAGCAAGACGGAATCGCTGGTGGATGGCAATGCCGGGGATGCAAGAGTTGACGATAAGAAAAGAAGGCGCATGAAGAGACCGCGGTTACGGAACCATTCATTGCCGTAGTGTCGTGAATTTATGCTTTTTTTCGTGATGTGAAGTTGGTTCGGGATAGTCGAAGGATTTAGATGTATGTTCTTGAACTCAATTCTGTTTATCAAGCATTGGTCGGTTTCTAAGAAATTGTATCATTGGTGAATGTTGAATGTGTGGTAATTTAGTTACATGTTGATCTCATTTTATTCTGTTTGGCCAACTTGATGTTTAGGTTTAATTGTGATGAAGCATGCGGTCAGTGCTTATGCTCTAACCCGTCATTTGATGATGGTGTGACTAACGTGTGATAATCGTATAATGTGACTAACATGTGATAATCGTATTATATGACTAACATGTGATAATCGTGTAATGTGTTTATCGTGTGATAATCGTATATTTTAATTTGTACTCATAAAGACATTACTCCAGCTAGCATGCAATTGTTTATTCAAAAGAAGCGTATAAATGTCAGTTTTTGCCGTCTTAACGAGTCAATTCAGCGATCACCTGCTTTATTTTGAACTTTCTACTATATTGTGAGGTTTTCTTTTTAATCGGGCTATAACCAGCACAATTATTCAATGTTCACATGTGGCGTTCAAATGTTCAAAATCAATTTAAATTTAAATTTACATTATATTTTTAAAAAATTAATTGAATTTGCTACACATTCTCTACGCTTGAGAAGCCCAAACCTTGCGCCTACCCAATTAGTTGCTATCCATTAGTAGCTTTCACGTAATTTTTATGTTACAACCTCATCAACAATTTTTGAATTAACGCTGATTAATAACAAGGAAAATTTAGTTAACTTAATCCTTAACTTATTATGGAATTAAGTTTCCTATTATTCCGTTGTTATCCATACTTGATGATCTCACTTTCCTCATATTAGAGATCAAAGAACACATCCGTAACTCATACGTGTCACCTCAATTCTTCATCAGCCCTAACTGCACTAATAGCATTAAGCATTATTTATAAATTTTTATTGATGTTTGGTAATATTTGCGAATATTTAAGAATATTCCTTGTGATTTATACTCCTTGTTACCTAATAAAACGATTGTGAAAATATTTTATTATAAGTAAGCCTTAATTTATAGCCTTAACAACTCTTGCTTTAGTGAGGAGGCTGCGCGTCGAAATGCTCTCACGAGCTACGGCAATGGTTCGTGTGTTGGTGGGTAGATATACAGCACAATGGTTGGTGCGTTGGTGGTTAGATATACAGCACAATGGTTCGTGTGTTGGTGGTTAGATATACAGCACAATGGTTGGTGCGTTGGTGGTTAGATATACAGCACAATGGTTCGTGTGTTGATGGTTAGATATACAGCACATTGGTTTGTGTGTTGAAACTTGAGGGTAAGATATGTCAAGAGGATATCTAGTAATTCTCGAGACATTGTTGTTTTATGAACTAAACATGTCATTGGCGGTATAGCGATGCCGATGGGAACTCAATATCTGGCGGCTCTACTGCCCCTCTATAGCTTTAAGTTTATGTATCATTTCATATCATGGTGATGTCGGCGCTGAAGAGTAGGCCTGATGTGGCCTGTCGCCGAGTCATGTACTTTTCGTGGCATGTCCATATTAGATCTAAAAAACAAAGTCATTTGACCGGATCTTTTCAAAACTGACGATAGTTTGAAATAACTACTGGACTTCCACCAGGTTCGATAAGGTGCTAGGCATTTCAAGTCTGAACATATATTTTTCCATAGCTTTATCTAATCTGTTCTTAAACGCGTTCATACTCGGAGCGTCAACGATGTAATCAGGAAGGCTGTTCAACATGTCGGTGACTCGAAGCACGAAGTTTTGTCGCGTGGACAAGCTGCAACTCAGTTTAAGTTTTTTTAGTTTATAGCCGTGACCCCTGGTGTTGGTTCTTCTTTCAAATTCTAGTAATCCTTCTAGGACCCTGTATAAACCATGAATATAATTGTATACTTCAATGACGTCCCCACGCAGACGTCGATAACTGAGGCTTGGGAGCTACATAATATTTAATCTTTCTTCATAGGACTTGTCCTTCAAGCCTGGAATTTGGTATTCCGGTCATTGCTGCAACTTCAGTTCAAGCAAACTATCGTCATACTTTCATTTTTTACCTTAGAAACTTGGCTTTACTTTTTCCTTTTTTGTTGTGCAAGAATCTTTTAAGATACTTTCAGGTAATGTTGTAAATATCCCACCCGACCGTAATCTTCCAAAGATTCTTGAAACGTTGTATGGAGACTTTCATCAATTCTCATTTCCAGATTATTTTAAGAAATTGAAAAAGAAAATATTAGATAATAGTTGATTGAGAAATAAAATATTGAGTCTCGTATTACTCTTACATGCATGGACATGTTGCTAATAGTGGTATTAATTTATTTGTTCAGTTAATTTATATTGTGGATGAACTTTTTAAGGAAGTTACCCATAGGTTAGCACCTCAGCTTTCTTTTAGCAGAAAATTGTTTACGGTATACTATAGAATATTCATTCCGTCAGGGCGATGCGGCGATTAAAATGAGATCAATGTGGGCAAAAGAATAAATATTGTATTTATGTAAAAAAATGACGCTTGAACGATTAAGCTACATTTATAGACGCTTGTTGAAAATAGTTTCTTGGATATGTCGTTCGTGATTACTGATTACTAGCCGATCATAAATTCTTGCCCAAATTCAGGCACGCTCCGCCTGAACACAAGTCCTGTTGACTCGCAAAACAGTTTCATTGCGAGGATTGAATGCGGTGTGAAGATCGAATGATTTGTGTTCCACGTTCATAATTCAAACTACATAACGTGGAGATATAATAAATTGATTTAAATTATGTACCATCGATGGTGTGAAAGTAAACGAATCGGCGATAGGCCCCATCAGGCCTATTCTTCAGTTCCGACATCACTGTGATATGAAATGATTCGATGTGATGTGTCCCGATTATTTTAATTTAGTGAGAGTTCAAGAACTGCGTGAGAAAACGCCCACTATTCAGAGAATCTGTAGTGTTAGGAACAGCACCACAAATCCAAGGCATTTATTGAAAGTTGTCTGGACAGGAGCACAGAATTTTCAGGCTGTAGGAAAATTAGTACAGGTATTCAATAAACGGATTTGCACGTTTCAAAATCGAAATTCATCAAATAAAGTTTCAAAAATAGACAGTTCAAAGTTATTTCTGAGAAAAAATTTGTTAACAGCAGTCATAAGTGACATGAAATGTAACAAGAAACGCGGTTTGCTATCTGCGGTACAGATATTATACATAGGAATCTTTTGCTTCTGTTGCTTGTGTATTCATATGATGAACTTGCTTCTGTTTTCTCATTTGTGCCTGAAGATTTATTTGCGCGTACGCAACTGCCCGTCAAGTGTCGTGGCTGACCGGAAGCACGGTAATGGCCGTAACAATTACATGGGAGGAGTTGAGGAGGCAGAGAGGGGAGAACTACTCACGTGGGAGGGGATCTGCAAGCTTGCCGAGTGAACGAAACCAAAACCTAAACTTTTGACGAAACTATTTGCCTCCTCACCGAACTTGATCCGCGAACCATGAATAAACTTTAATGAGATTGGCACTGTTTTGGTGATAAAAGTAATTAAAGCGCGTCACAGAATTTGGCAATGAAAGTAACTGGGCCATTTAAAGTCAGTGTTTACTGAATAATTTTGAATGGCATATGGATTGAAATGATTACTCGATCCAATTATGAAATGACCTTTAGTCACAGTGACTTGTTTTCGGTTCAAAAGATTTAAATACGCAACTTTTTGGAAATTTCTTAGGAATTTTTTTTAACAAACAGGCAATGTTAAAAATAATTGTTTATTAATTAGTATTGCACCTGGTGCTAACAAGCTAATAGAAACATTTTATAGCAAGCATTAATACACTAATAATTTAAAACGAGTTTGTAGAGGTTTCANACATTTTATAGCAAGCATTAATACACTAATAATTTAAAACGAGTTTGTAGAGGTTTCAAATAAAGCGTTATTTTATTGTTTGAAAATTTATGTGAATTTATCTGTGTAGAATTAATTAAAAGTAGAAGAATATGAATGTTTTGGAGCATGGTTGGACTATATATATACTAGTTCAACCATGGTTTTGGAGAGTGTTGGACTTGAGATTAGAGTTTGCAGTTACAGATACGGAAGGAGCAGTACGAAGTTACGAACGTGTGGACTTGAGAGTTGCGTCAATCGTGCGGTGAAACGTGGCCACAATAACGGAATTTTTTTTTTGGTTGCCAGATATTATGTCCATAACCTGCAACTGCGTTACGTTTCCTATGAATGAATAACTCGTAATGTGATTTGTGTGTGCAATCATGTGCTTCAATGTGCCCGTTAATGTATGCTGTTCACCGAACCTGTGAGATGCCACCAGCCCCACTAACCGAAGACTGTGTAAATACTGAAGATGATTCAGAGATGACTCTGAACTCTAACACGTGCCAAGTATTACCTTCAAACCAGGTAAGTGGAGAGTCAGCATCAAACTAAAATCATAAATGTAGGTTAAAATCACTATAAGCTGCGTACGACGCCCACGCACCAAACGGAAGATCCATTCAACAAAAGTACTTTCAAGAACTTAGAATTCAATAGTCAAGATTATAAAACTTGAATTTTTTATTAGATGAATTGAATCGATGTTTGATTAGATTATATCGTTATGCGTTGGTAAATGTGTAACGCGTTATCCCGTATCAGCACTGCTTCCTCGATGACAATTCAGCTAATGAACTAAATGTTTTCATTTATTAAAGCAATTCAAATTATTTTCACAATGAATGAACAAGACAATGGAAATATCAAGGTATACCAAGTCTAGGATCTGTTCATTTATTATTTCAAGTCTTCGGATATTTGATGTCGACCACAGGCTAATTGCCCGATGGATTTATCATCCCAGAATTAATTGAAAAATAAGTACTTTTGTCACTCCCTGATTGTCGATTTCAAAATTCAAAATCATTTCTGTACCATGTGATCATATTGGCAAGCCATATTGAACCAAGTGTCGGAGCAGATTAGAAGTATAATTATTTATGGAATCGTTGAGGCATTCAACGCAAGCTGCTACAAATATGGCTAAACTTTAGTTGAGGGCGCAAGCGGACACGGACTAGCAACGACCAAACGTTCCATTTGCGGAGTTATATCGTAAATGTGCATCGCGACAGTGAAGGTTTTGTACTCAGTCTTGTGAAATATGGAAGTAAAATACCAATTTTTCTACCACAAATGATCATTGCTGATCAAACAATATTTGGCAGATTCTCGTTTATGGCTTTGCAAAAGCACGACAAAAACTCGGTGATGGGAGAACTAGGTTAGAGGATACTTGCAGGTATTGTCTTGGGGAAGAATGATACGCATACACTTGAATGATACGCATACACTTGAATGATACGCATACACTTGAATGATACGCATACACTTGAATGATACGCAGTGTAAGAATGATACGCATACACTTGAATGATACGCAGCGTATGAATGATACGCATACACTTGAATGATACGCAGCGTATGAATGATACGCATACACTTGAATGATACGTAGAGTATGAATGATACGCATACACTTGAATGATACGTAGAGTATGAATGATACGCATACACTTGAATGATACGCAGCGTATGACTCCAGAATCCTGATGCCAAAAATTCATCAACTCGATGCCCAATTCTTTAGTTCCAATCAATGCAGCTAGTCTCACAAGCTTTTTGAGTTTTGAAAATAGCATTTCTGCTTTCAGTCTAATATTCTGCATCGAAAACGTATCCGAACTTTTTTCAAACAATTGCATTATGGCCGCACCATAAATTTTTCTTAATGCAAATAGACTTTATAACAAAAAGGGGATTTTAATTAAATTTAAGCCTTAAAAAATCATTTTCTAAGAAATTTTGGATCCCGTTGTAACACCTTAATCATTGTACTGAAACCCCATTTTGTTTCGAAATGAAATTTTAAAAAAAGAAAAACTAATTCAGCTGCAAATTCCCTAAATTCTGCGCTACGTGACTACCGCTTTAGCACGAAGCGTTCTAGTTTGAGTCATAATGCGCTCTATGCCTGAGAGATTTTGTGGACATGGTTAAGAATATTTTATCAGTTTATGTCATCGATGGGAAAAAAGGAAAGTCTTGTATTACTACGAGCGGAAAAACTGTGGTCGAGCGGACGCATCTAATCAATATTTGCGAGAAGGCAAACTGTACAATTGCGTTAGTGTCGACAGCAGCGAGGGAGCAATTGGCCTCGGGCAGACAACTGGCTCTGTCTCTTATACACATCTAGATGTGTATAAGAGACAGAAGCTATACATTGTACACCATCTGCGGTCCTGCTCATGCTTAGATACGCTGTCTGTACATAAAGCTATACCTTGTACACCATCTGCGGTCTTGTTCATGCTTAGATACGCTGTCTGTACACAAAGCTACACCTTGCACACCATACTCGGTCCCGCTCATGCCTAGATACGCTGTCTGCAAGTAAAGATATACTTTATACATGTACCTCATCTGTGGTCGTCACAAGTGTATAGCAGCCTCGAAACCCAGCAGCGTCTGTGGAGGTGGGGGTGATCCATCAGCTGCAGCGGAGGTCCCAGCTTCTGGCAGCGGGAAAACTTAGCGACGCGGTTTTTGTGGAGCGCTGAAGAGGAGCGCCGTGCCAGGAAGCGAACAAGGATGGAAGGAAGGAGGGATGAAGGAATGAACTGGACGAGGTATAATATCTGTCTGCAGCCTGAGTGGAGGAATAACGAGATAATGGAGCAGTTTGCCTGTGGAGCTGCTCATTGCCAGGTTAATTTCATTTACTAATCTCCTTCAAATGAGTCCATCCCAAAAGAATACTTAAAGAATTACATGTACTAGCTCTTCTGAGCAATACACCTAATTTTCTGGTGCTCCCTGCAAACGAATGCAGTGTAGTGACCAGCAGATGGTAATATCGACACACTCCACTCATCACGGCTGCCATGCACACCGCAGGCCGTTAGTTAGTTGTTCCCCATTAGTAGCCAGTTGATGGACTACAGTTGATGATAGTCAACTGTAGTCCAGCCATATAAACTTCAGTCCTCACATACCAGTCTACAATATTCTAGCCATTTAGACTTCAGTCGTCACATGCTAGTCTATAGCAGTCCAGCCATATAGACTAGTGACATTAGTCCAGCCATATAGACTACAGTCCTCACATGCTAGTCTATAGTAGTCCAGCCATATAGACTTCAGTCCTCACATGCTAGTCTACAATAGTCCAGCCATATAGACTTCAGCCCTCACATGCTAGTCTACAATAGTCCAGCCATATAGACTTCAGTCTTCACATGCTAGTCTTCAATAGTCTAGCCATATAGACTTCAGTCCTCACATACCAGTCTACAATAGTCCAGATATAGACTTCAGCCCTCACAAGGTGCGGCCAAAGTGTTTGCTCTTCCAATACGCACTCAAATTATATCCCAATTTTCTTGGCTCATTTACTAGGCGGGACGAGCCACACAAGCCATTGAACGAGGTACGGCCGCGACGTGTTCTTCGATCAATGTTTTATATGACTAGTAATATAACATGGAATAATTAACGTTCTTACTTTAACGTATAAATAATTGTAGGAATCATTCAGACCGGGCGGAAAATTATGATGGTGCGAAATAAATTGCTACAAGAGGTCGGTCTATTCTTATTTATACACGTGAGATATTCTGAGAAAAATTAGGTGATTGCTATTCTAACTATTCATTTACATTAATTACGCCTAAAAGAATAATTCTACAGTTAATGTTCATTTAAATTACAAACACGATGGATTCGTAAAAATTCTTTACAGTCACTGTGTCCAGACCTGAGTAGCTATAAGTTATCAGTGCAAAGCTAATGAAAAGATTCTGCTAATAGTGACCAACAATTTTGCAAACAACAAACAAGTCCAACCTTGTTCGATGTAACAAAATTTTTGCTCTTCGAACATATAGATGGAAATTTTAGCAGCCAAACATTTGCATCGTAGTGGAAACTCGCAACGTTCGACCTACTTTATTTCAACGTTCGCATCCTATTATGTATAATTCGTTCAAAGAAGTTACTTCTTGACACGAGATTAAAGACTAGAGCACGCTTAACTTCGCCGTTGCTTATTTTGGTCCAGTTTCGCTGTTTCCACGAAGACTAATAGTTTGGCGAGGGAAATAAAGAGCTGGACGTCGTCAAGCAGCTACACAGTGGTTAAGTTTAGGTCAATATATGCGCACGACTCTGGCCGCGTGATCAAACGTACAATTTTCAAGCAGCTCCAGAAAATTCTTCTGTTGACATTCGAACACGCTCTGTTTGTCCAGGTTCTGGTCTAGGAAGGAACGTTAACATAACGTATGCATGCCTTTATAATGAGCAGTTGTCTGAGGTACGGAATAGTTCGCTGGGGCTCAGAATGCGTGCAAATTGTGGCCCTAGCTGCTCTCGGAACAATCATAACTGTGTAGTAAAGTCGTGAATTTCGTGGCATGCACGATTGCAATTAACATGGTAATTGTACAACATGAGAGCCGATCGTCTGCCCTATGCACGTTATTGCAATAATGGGACACTTTGTTCTTGCTTCAAATTGCAAGCAAAGTGCAGCAATACTAGTTTTGAAACAGTCCAATAGATCTCGAGCTTGACATTCCAGAATTTTTCCCTTGTTATAAAGTTGATGGAAAATGTATGTATCAAGTTACCTTCTATATACCTGCTTGACAGAGACATCTTGTGGTGCGTGGAGTTGCTGGCCTTAGTGTGTTGATCATCATGCCTACTTTTTAAACCGGGCTCATCATGCCGTCTATTTAAACCGGGCTCATCGTTCCTGTCTATTTAAACCGGGCTCATCATGCCGTCCATTTAAACCGGGCTCAGCATGCCGTCTATTTAAACCGGGCTCATCATGCCGTCCATTTAAACCGGGCTCATCATGCCGTATATTTAAATCGGGCTCATCATGCCGTCTATTTACACCGGGCTCATCATGCCGTCTATTTAAACCGGGCTCATCATGCCGTCTATTTAAACCGGGCTCATCATGCCGTCTATTTAAACCGGGCTCATCATGCCGTCAATTTAAACCGGGCTCATCATGCTCGGTCTTTTTAAGTCGCACTCGTTATGCTCAATTTTTCATATTCCCCATTAAAGTTTGCTTGTCACAATCGTTAATTTTAACGGAGCTTTGTAACAGTTGACGATAAAACTTTATAAAGCATACATACAATTTATATATAGAAGAAATAACCTTCCATAAATATAGACATTGTCGAATAGGATTATTAGACTTTTGATGCGCAGTTGAATTCGATGGGACTTAACATCGGTACTTGGTTATGCATACAGTCGGTACATAACAATACAACAAACATAACAACAAACATTAATTTCCATCGAAAATCCTAATTATGAAACTTAAATATATATATAAAAAAACAAAAAGCAGGACAACGTAATACAAAGTTCACGAATTATGTCATTTGTGCGTTCTAGTCTAAAATATTTTTTCATCGGTACCACTTCGCCCGAACTTGAAAACGAATGTCACAAGAGCGGCGCTGTTTTTGTGTCGCACACCGTACGGGACGAGTCATTCTCGGGCTCGTGCGGAGACCATCTTTTGTTTTTACAAAGGCCTCAGTGGGAAGTACGGTAAATAGGGGAGCTCATTGCGAGAGACTCTTGAATAATGACACGCGGTTTTTTGGGCAGCTAAACAGACAGAGAAAGTACTCTAGGACATAGTTGTGTGGAGACAACCTGTGTACTGTGTGTTTCCTGATGCTATAGCTAGACGGCTTAAGGCTGCTTCCGCTGCAGACGTACGTAAGTGACGGAAGCGGTCGGCTGGCACTGAAGATCAAGAGTCATTGTGGGCTCTTCCTTACCTGACTCATGTTTACCGACCTTCATGCACGATTGTTTTCTTCATCTCTTGTTCGCACGACTGATGGGTCTTTCCTGTAAAATTTTTACCTGTTAATACTGAGAATTTCGGCATGATAAGAACTACTTTAAGAGTAGCGCACTTATTAGCGTCTTAATAAAACTCAGAGCCGCCGTTGTTCTAAATCGCCATTATTTCTGTTGAATCGATTTTTTTCGCAACTTTCGCTGCAGTAGTACGTATTTCTGTTTATCTCAGAAACCAATATTTTCATCCTCATAATTATTTGATTATAAAATGACCTTTTACCGTCTGAAATTAACTGAAAATTTAGTGTTCGACGGCCCTAAATTTAGTTTAGTCCTCGATTCTGATCCCAATTTTTTTAAAATGTGCCAGAATGAAAGGCAGAGGATGAGGAGACAGGCAGAATGTTCTGCTAGTGTGGCTGCCTGCCATCCATCTTAGGCACAAAAAATCATCCAGATGCCTGCCTGATATAGAAAGCCGTGCAGTTCTCGCCAGCCTTTTCTGCTCCACCGAAAAGTCACTGAAGCTTTCACTGTTCAGTGGAAAGTAGACGCTTGAAGTAATCCTGTATAAATATTTGCTGAGCCTGTATATTGCCGCAGTGTCCTCGGGATTTTTATGCTAATCAAATAATAAAATTTACAAGTCTCAAAGCAGTTGATATTATCTCTATTTACATCAGTTCTTATATTATCCATATTAAATTCTTTCATATTAATGAAGAAATTTCAAAATATTGTAAATATTATTATTTGTAGTGTTCAAATAATCAATCGAAATTTTATTTGATATTATCACGAACGGTAATGCCAAAAAATGCAACGAATGCAAATGTAATGAATGTAACCTTAAGTTTTCATATACCTTTGCATGCAGCGTGAAAAAGACTTCTTGCTTGTGCTGAATAATTCAATCTAATTGGATTGATTTTTCTTTCTTGTATCAATGGAGTCTGAGTAAATTTATTTGGAGCTCCTGATATAATGGGTTAGATTGATTTATGCTTACAATCACATCCAGTAAAATTTAAAATCTCGAAGTAAGAGTTTATTTGATAATTTCTTATCCAATTTTAAATTTAAAGTCTTCAGAGTTCAATTTAATCAGGATTTAATCGTCAGTGAACTTGAAATTATGCACTGCCTCTCTTGCACACGCTGACATAAAAAAACATAACTGATGCAGTTGTCAGTTCGCATCTCCTGAGCTTGTATGAGCCTTCTCACAATAATACTCGAGCATCAGAGAAGCCACGTATTTTGTTTATTGATGACCTTATTAAAGACGATTAGATTCTAGCCCCAGCTGGTCAGCCACCCTATCGTTTTGAAACTTTTCTCAGACTTCGTCAACTGCCAAACTCAATGACTCAGAATAACAGTGCACTTGATCAGTGAGTGATTATTTCGTTCGTTTTCTGCAGTGTTTTTTTTTTAAATTAATGAGATTAAAGGTATTGTGTAGCTCATTTTTTTAGAGTGTAGGTGCTGTGGGTATCAATAATGAGACCTAATTTTAGACAATTTTGAACGGTTACCGGTGAAAGTCAGAGCCTGTTCCTGGGACCAAGTTGCGACCACTGTAACTAGATGACCGCTGCCAACATTCAGTGGGTGGAAGAGAAAGTGCTCCAGAAATCAGCGGCAACACAGCACTGAAAGTCAGTGGCAGAAGCAGGGCGCCACTGAGCGTAGTGAGGCCCAGTGGCACGGCTGAGGCCAGTTTGGAAGCGCGGCAAAAAATGCAGGGCCGCAACTTCGGCAGAGATGTTAGCGAGGAATTTTTTGCGGGGAAGCGGAGAGCAGGAAAGTGTGAGGGAGCGAGTGAGGGAAGTTGGAATTGAGAGGGGAAAGAATGGTGAGCGAGCGAGTGGGTGGAAGCGAGGAAGAATGTGGATATATATAGAGTTAGAAAGGATGGAAGTGTTTCGGAAAGAGGGATTAAAGATCTAGTGAGGAAGTAATAATCAGGAGGAGAAAGTTGGGGTTTATTAAAGCGAGCGGGGAAGTTTCGAAAGCCAAGAAAACAACTGGCAAAGAAGCTTTAGACTGGGTTAATGAGTTCCTCAACTGAGACCAAAGAGGTTGTGGTGGATAACTTAAGGTTTATTTTGAAGATAGCACAAATGCATTTTGACGCTAAAAGTGTATACATTTCGCGGCCCGGAGTAGAGGAATGTTTGAGTTAATTTGTTAAAGCCATTTGATATCGGACAAACAGAATTTATTTTTCTGCCTTTATCTCACCACTTGCATTGAGAATATTTTTTGAGCAAATTGAGGATGAGATGAAACCATTGATATCTCCGGTTAGTGATTTGTATTAAAATCAATATATTTTCAATGTTTCTTAGAAAAGCTAATTATAATTTCTTGACGTATAAAATAGGCAAACTCTGATTTTTCATTGTAATTTCGCGTTGTTTTAAATACGTTGAGATCAATTAATTCACGTGTCTCGTGAATTTTGTCGGAGTTGCAGTTTTTGTAGTTACTGAAATGTTAGGTTCCCGCTCCGTGGAGTCGATGACAAATTTCGTTTCAGGTAAAAGGCATGCATATTTGTCATTGTTGAAATTTTGACAAAGCGTAGTGCGTTTTACAATTTAAACTTCACTTATTTCAGGTATATGCATTTTAGAAGGAGTTAAACTGAATTCTTTAAAAATCATGAATCAATAATGAAATCCTGAATTAGAATATGTATAAGTAACTGTAGAATCGCTTGCAGAAGTCGCCAGCTTGTGAGCGACGGCGAGACATTCTTCTGGAGTCGAGGCCAAATCTCGAAGACTTTACACGATCGCTGCCTTGTCAATCAGGCGTCAGCTGGCCTATTGAGCCTAAAATAGAGAGATGCTTATCAATGCTGCGTCTGAAAGCAGCTCTGCCATATCTGCCGTCGTGCCGTGCTGCTGCTACTATCCCTACTTCTACTACTTCTACTTCCCTACTATCCCTACTTCTACAGCTACTTCTACGCGTAATGCTGCTAAACAGAACGGCCGTTGTCATGGAAACTGCCGTGCTGCTGCTCCTATCCCTACTTCCACTGCTACATCTACGCGTAATGCTGCTCCTACCCCTACTTTTACTGCTACTTCTACGCGTAATACTGCTAAACAGACCGGCCATTGTCGTGGAAACTGCCGTTATTTAGATCAGTTATAATGTCGTCACTGCAAATGATTATCGTGATTCATTATTCTACAGCGTGTCATGGCATCCTAATGTTGAAACTCGTTTATTTGTTTTGATATTCTATATAGTGGCTACTGTGTGGAAACAGCGACCGCTGTTTTTAGGGATCCTTGAGTAACTCCTGCATATTAAAGTTGCCGTATGTTATTAAGTGGAACTTCATGCCTCTTTGCAACCCTAACTGCTTCTTTAGTAACTAACCATGCAGGCGTGCATGTTTATTATCGAGAACAGTTCTAGTTCAATACTAAACACTTTTTAGTGCCTTTCCCAAGGTTATTTTCCTTTAATTTTTCCATGAAGCTATCCGACTAATTGAGGTTTTTCATTTACAGGCAACATTAATTGATGTTGTTTCTTATGATTGTAATGAAGTTTGAGCAAAATTGTTTGCATGAACCGAGTACAGGGACACGCATACGGGCCTGGGGCGCCATTCATCAGAGGCAGACAAGGTCGCTTTCAGGGCAATTCTGTGAGTTGCCCGGTCATTTCAGTCCAAAGCTTTTGAAACTCGTAAATTAGGCCTGGTCTATCACGACGAGAAATTTATAGCCTCCTCATGCTGGGTTCTACTCGAAAAGAATGTATGAGGGCAGCAGCAGCGCTCGTGGAGTGGTTAGTGTTCTGCTGGCGGTCTTGAACGGCACATTAATTCTTCAGAGATTGATTATTTTTTTGCTCTCTTACTCGGACGCTCTGAAGAAATCCCGGCTTTGGGGAGGCGCCGCCACACAAAATTTCCGTAATGGAATATAAAAAAAAGCTCAGGCGCTGCCTCGGTAAAACGGAAGGAAATGATCGAGAATCGAGGAGGTCGTCTTGGGATGCGCTGAAGCTGCTTGTACGTTGCCAAGCTTAGAAATGTTGTCTTTTGATGTAGCAGGCAATCATTTTACAAAAACTTATGTCTATGCGTAACTAATTGAATCTGTTAATGTTTAGGGCTGTATTTGACAAGACATTTTAGCGTTTAGAAATATAAATTTGTAAAGCAAACATTCTTTCATTTTATTAGTGTATTAGCTTTCACTTATGTTAGACATAATTTCTATTTATTATATAATGAATAATTTTCATGGGTCGGAGTTGGATAGAGATATAGATATTATTTCGACTGGTTAATAGATGATTATCACCATTGAAAATATGAGAAATATGTATGAGCCTTGTTATCGGTTATCCTGAGTCATCGTGTACGGCAGTGGACGAAGTCTGAGAAAAGCTCCTAAATAATAGGGGTGGCTGACCGGCTATAGGCGCTAGATTCTAATTTCGTCTTTATTAGACTTTATAGATAACCGACAGCCAGACCTCAAAATTGACTCATATTTACAGCACCTACTTTCTAAAGAAGTAACCGATGTTTATATTAAGTATAAATGATTTTCGAGGGTACCTCGTTTATGGTTAATATAGCAACATATCACTCAGAAAATTTCATGGGTTATATTATAGCGATACGCTTTTTGCAAGCACTACTGATACGCCCTTTGACTGGAGCAAACTGGGTCAGGTTGACCCACATAAGAACAAAAATGCATCGCTGAGACAAAAACGTCTCAGCGAGTGAGACAAAAAAAAATGAGTGAGACAAAAACGTCTCAGTGAGTGAGACAAAAAAAATGAGTGAGACAAAAACGTCTCAGTAAGTGAGACAAAAAAAAAAAAAAAAAAAAAAGAGTGAGACAAAAACGTCTCACTCATTACTTTGGTTGAAACTATTAATATTTGCACCTAGATTCTTAAGAGAATCCGCATTGAACATTTTCCTACAGTGTTAAATCATACTTCCCAGATCTTTTTAAATTCATGACATCGCAGCATGGAAATGAAGTGATCTTCTTGATAAACAAGCAACGTGTGCGCCACAGCGCTGCTAACTTGGTTCATTTTCTGCTCCTCCATGCACAAGTTTCAGCCCGCTTCATATTCGGGCAAATTTTCTAACATTTTCTAACAAATTTTCTAAAAAGTTATTGATTGTAGATTAAAGCTGAACAAAAAAGAAAGTTATATATGAAGTAATATACAAAGTACATATGTACAGAGAAGTTATGTACAAAGTACAAAGTACATATACAAAGTTATATGAAAAAACGATTTGAAGATTGTTGAAGTTCTTCTTACAGTTGCATTGATTTCTTTCATTTCCAATTTTTCTATCAACAATGTTGATTTTTCTGTTCAATCGTTCCAAACCCACATTATAGCTTTAGAAATTAACGTATCTCTTCTAAACTTTAGCAAGTCATCACTATTTTATCCTTTCTCTATAGTTTTCAGTCAATATAGTTCCCCCTGTCACTAAATAGTGTCAGAGAATCGTTTAAATAACTTTAAAACCTGATATTTATCTATTGTATTTTCAAACTTTTCGTTGAAAACTTGCTAAAATATCGAAGCTTTAGATCAGCTGGTGTGTAGTTCCATTTTCTTCCCATAATTACCTGATAACTATTATTGAATTCCGTTATATGACCTGTAGAATAAACGTCGCTATCAAGGACCTCTCATTAGCTGGCAATGCAACACTGGGCGGTAACCTGTTTTTTGGGCGACTTGAGTGAGTCTTGCAAGAAGTTCATTGCAGTCGAAGCCTGCAGATAAGCACCTGTGAGCAGTCATTAAATAGTGATTGTTCTGAAGCGACATATCCTCGCCCATCATCTGGTGTCGGCAAATGGTTTGTAGTTTTTCGGTTGTTATTAAAGTGATGCAAGAACTAGCGTCTATCGATGCATTCCCGTTTCGTAGCCACACACCGTTACGTAGGCTGGGTTTTTGCGTGCTGTTCTTGCGCCTTAGGTTACGGCGGGTGAGATGAACCGAGCCGTGCTGGCTAAATTTAATGAATGTCTTGAGCGCATAGACGGCAAATTAGGGAAAGCGACAAACCAAAGGCTAATCATGAATCTAGTGTCACGGTTTGTGTTTCTTTCTATAGACACAAATGAAGGTTAGGAAACGCGATACGGCTTTCTTCCGGTGTCAATAATGTGAGGATTATAACTATATACAAAATATTTTTAATGAATTACGATGCTGACCAAGTAAGGAAATGAGTACAATACACCTCACAATTATATTAGCTTAATCATCGTGTGCTAATTATAGATTCATGTAAAACTATTTTAATATTTTCACTAAACAAGGAAATGAGACGATAAATCTTTGATATAAGGCCGCTGTATTGACTGACTTATAGTTTACTCATTTCAACTTATGGATGAAACGAAGGGTACGATGTGAAGTATTTACGTTATAAGTTGTACTGAAAAAATTTCTCACATTAAACGAACGAACCGTTATCAAATATGCAGCCACAACGTCATGACTAATGCTATAACGAGGCAATGAATCATGCGTTTTTATCATATATTGTTTTCGGTTACTTTTATTTCATCATAAATTTAACTTCGTTCGAACTCAAGTTGTGTGTAAGAATTCGATGTGAGTGGCTAGCACGCGCTGATTATTTTGACGGCAATTTTGCATCGACAATTCTTTCAATTTAATCTTATACACATTAATGTTCTCCATTTTATTGACTGGAATAAAAAAGTTTTTCAAAATATTCCAATGAAAGGTCAAAACTCACAGGCGTAGTTGTCGTCCGTATATCAAAATTAATGAATCATTTCATTTTATTAGATGAAAAGAAACTTTATTCCTCTAATTTTTATAATTTCGTCGAGTAAGAGTTTAGATACCAGTGGAAAATTATTCCTCATGACGCTAAGGTACGAGACTTGCCCTCCACCGCACGCACCATACAGTGAGACTTGCCCTCCACCGCACGCACCATACAGTGAGACTTGCCCTCCACCGCACGCAAACGATTAGCACAAACGTTTTATTTTCAATTTTTACACTTGCCCTTACGTTGACTTAATACAATAATAATTCGGCCTCCTGTGGTCTTGTAAACATGTGCAAAAGTTAAATGTTAGGTGTTGTCTCCATGCCTATAATGTAGTTATAATATCGATAATTACGCTGTCACTTTGTTCCTCGTATGTAAATTAGGAATTGTATTGAAGTGGAAGACAGACAGGCATGTTCACATCCGCCTGTGTAGCTGCAATGATCAGACTTGGCTCATCAATCAGGGAGGGAGATTAGCGTTTACAGCCGCCGGATACTTGCGAGCGGCCGAAAAACGCGCGTTTGCCTCCTGTTTCAGCTCTGGCCCTTATTGTTGCCGCACTCACATCCCTACTAAAAATATTCCAGACTTTTACGTCGGCAGTCGAGGGATGACGTTTGGTAGCAGAGGGCTGTTCTTTTATGAATGAAATTTGTTACATTAAGTTGTGGGTGAATTTTTTTCTTTCAAATGACTTACGTAATTTGGATTTGAGTTTCAGTGGTTTACTATGAGTTATGCTTGCTGTCAATTAATTAGAATTTTATGTTGACAGTGATACTTCACCAGGCACTTCATTAGCACAGCTCTACTCATCACACTGTGATTAGGATTCCCGGCCTCGGTTATACCGCTTATTTGGCGTGAGTGCGTCGTGGATTAATAGCGTGCACGGGCAGTTTCTAAATAAAATCTTCACTCTGCCCTCCAGGTCCATCGCACAGTATGTAAGCAACAGTGTTATCCGCGTACAATGAACTTCTACCTCATATTCCTGGTTCAAAACATGTATATAACTGCATCATCCATCTGCAGAGCGACCGTACTGTACCTACTTGTAACGTGCATAGCATGCAAGGAAAAAAATGTATGATATTTTAGTGTCCATCTATAGTGCACAGCATTTAGCAAATGTGTTATCATGTAGAGTGCGACTAAATAGTACGTGACTATATAGTAGGTGTATATTGCATAGCATGTAAACATGAGTGCCATCCACATACAGGGCCCATGTGCCTGCCCAGTGTACAGTACAAGATGTACAACACCATGCCATTGTTACAGTTAGTGACCGTACCAGTCTAATACAACATGTACTGATGTACAGTGCGTTCGCTGTTGCTCGTTGAAGCGCTTCCAGCGTGTGAGGCGTGAAGGTCTGTTTTTTGCGCCAACAGCGGCCCTGTAAGTTCGCAACAGTTGCTAATTATGGCAATCAATAGGTGGAACTGTTGCACCGCCTGTTGCTGCTGCTGACATCTGATTGCTTTTGGCGTGGTTTACCCCATGTTGTTTGTTTGTATTCTCTGCTTTCAAACTTCGACCATCTTAGTGATAACATAAAAATTTAAAGTATTTTGTAGAAAATACAAAAAACGAGAATTTTTCGTTTTTTTTTGGGGGGGGGGTTATTTTAAAAATGTAGAAAATTTTTTGGGGGTTATTTTACAATGTACCTGAATCATTCGTTGGGCTTGCCATTTCGTTAAATTATCATAGAAGTGATAAATTTGCACACGAACTTCTTGAAACATCATACATTATTAAATTATACCTTACAAAAATCTGGATAATTAAGATCTAACCATTTGGCATTTTGTCTAAATGTACCGAGGTGTTGCAGTCTCGTGTGTAAAGTGTAACGAGGTTGTGCAGTCTCGTGTATAAAGTGTATGATGTGGTGCAGTCTCGTGTATAAAGTGTATGATGTGGTGCAGTCTCGTGTATAAAGTGTATGTTGTGGTGCAGTCTCGTGTATAAAGTGTACCGAGGTGGTGCAGTCTCGTGTATGAAGTGTATGATGTGGTGCAGTTTCATGTATAAAGTGTATGATGTGGTGCAGTCTCGTGTGTAAAGTGTATGATGTGGTGCAGTCTCGTGTGTAAAGTGTATGATGTGGTGCAGTCTCATGTATAAAGTGTATGATGTGGTGCAGTCTCGTGTATAAAGTGTATGATGTGGTGCAGTCTCGTGTATGAAGTATATGTTGTGGTGCAGTCTCGGGTATGAAGTGTATGATGTGGTGCAGTCTCGTGTATAAAGTGTATGATGTGATGCAGTGTCGTGTGTAAAGTGTATGATGTGGTGCAGTCTCGTGTATAAAATGTATGATGTGGTGCAGTCTCGTGTATAAAATGTATGATGTAGCGCAGTCTCGTGTATAAAGTGTATGATGTGGTGCAGTCTCGTGTATAAAGTGCACCGAGCTGGTGCAGTTATGTGTATAAATATCTTGAATGTGGTTTAAAAAATATATCATTATTACAATGAGCCACAACTGATACACGACCACATACGACACGTCACAGTTTACGTGTCGCAAACGCCACAAAGCACAGACTGTATGAAACGTGTCTGATTGCGGATTTTTCTGTGTATGTGAGTGTGTAAGGAGTGGCTAGGCGTACGTCGAGCAGCATGTGTATGGTGAGGACATTATCGTGGCTGTTACATGATGAATAAATAATCACATTACGTGTTTTGCATTGCTGGATTGGTTACCAGTTACCTACAGGTATGGACTGTGAATGAATCTTTTCCTACCTAGTGCGGGCGCTGCACTCAAGTCACTAACTTACCGCATTGCATTTAACCCTCTACCGCCGTTATGTCACTCTCCGGGAACATAAGTTTCAACTTAAATTATACGTAAACTATTGTTCAGAACATACATATTCTAGATACAAGCATTTGGACGCAGTGCATTACTACGTAGGTGTATGTTCCAAGTGGATTACCGCAGCCGAGAAACACCCCTGACACGTGCCTGACATGTGTTCTTTATGAGCTGTAATTCTTCAGAAGAAGTCATCCTCTGGTCTTGCCTGCATCGCCCTCTAGATAATCGCTGAAAAAGACATAGTTTGAGGCTGTTTTGTGCATGACACTCGAGCTGTGGTCCATGGATTTTTGTTTTTATTATGAGTGTAGTTGTTATGGAGATGTGAGTATATGGTGGCATCAACGCTTGATGGGATAGCTGATGTAGAATGCTGGAATGCTATAGAGTGTAAAATGCTCCTTAGGTATTTATGGAGCAAATGAACCATAATATACCGTCGTAAGGCGTCGCTAGTTTATAACCAAGGCTCGTTTACCATTCCAGTTTACTAAGTATACTTATCTATGTATTGCCGCACAGATTCTGCATGCATTTAAGTATTAAGGGAACGAAGCTCCGTAACAGGTCTCCTTTTTGTTAAACAGAAAAATATCAGGAAATTTGTCTCCTGGATAGCCATTCGGTAATCTTCAGTAGAATTTATGACCAACTTAGAAGACCAGTTATGAAAATACGAGCGTTAAGACAAACGATTACCTTATTCCGCTTTATTTGATCGTTGACAAAGAAGCGTCGAACCGAAAAAGTAGATAGCTCAGCATTAGTTTGCATATAATAATTCGAATAAATAATTCAAAAATTCATGACAGAAATTCTATTCATTATTCATTAAGTTATTATTTTTAAAGTATTATACATTTAAGGTCTTATCAAAAACTAGATTATAGAAAGCATTATTACATTTTTGAAAAAAAACTGCTGGGATTAGAACAAAATTGTTCATATTGCACGAATTTTGTACGCGTTAAATTTTTAACTACCAATAATACTTGTACAAAATTCTTCTTACTCATACACGCATATTAATATGGAAACACCGAGAAACTATGGTGCTATTTATTAATCTTGCACCACGTAGTCCATGTCTATATAATTTCTAATTAACGTCATTGACAAGCACAAAAATACCTGTGGCCATACTTTCAAAACTCGCTAAGTGAACGTAAGTACTTACTCTCTATTTTCTTGTCTGTGATTGGTGGATTTCGCTTGAAAGACCGTCAATGATTAGCTGATGAACTTACGATCTCTTAACTTTTTTTGAAAGTATAGGCCTTGAACATTTATATAAGCAGACAACCAAAGTTTCAAATATATTTCTTCATTAAACTTTGCCCAAAGTCTTGAGAAAGTTGTATTCGTTTCGATTAGATTTAAAATTGCGATGAACCTTATCCAGATTTGCTTCTCACCTCGGCGCGGTCGTGGGAGAATCTCACGGTCAAGTCACCGTTGAAAAACTCGGTCGCGCCTACAGAACCTCGAAGTCGGTAGGCAGCTTTGCGTACTTCAAATCTGGGATCATTTTAAATTAGCAAACAATTGCTTCACATACCTAGTTACAATGAAATATCGTAATCGTATTACTTACGTATCGTAATCGTACGTATCGTTATCGTATTACTTAAATAATTAAAATGAAAGTTCACCATGTGGCAGATGGATGGCATCCCGCAATGTAGCGGGTGGATGGCGCCCCGCCATGTGGCTAGGGGGATGGCGCCCCGCCATGTGGCCGGGCGATGGCGTCCCGCCATGTGGCGGGAGGATGGCGCCCCGCCATGTGGCTAGGGGGATGGCGCTCCGCCATGTGGCTAAGGGGATGGCGTCTCCGCCATGTGGCTGTTGAGAGGCGCTCCACCATGTGGCTAGGGGTCGGTACCACGCCATGTGGCTAGAGGACGGCGACCGGCCATGTGGCATCGGAAGTTTTTGCCGCGCCATGCACGGTATTTACACAGCAAAGCCGCGACAATTAAACCCTAAAATCGCTGCGCTGTAAATCGTCGTCACGCCACACCGGATATCGGGACTCGGCCGCCGCCGCGACGAAAGCCGCCACTTTCACGCAATCATTGAAGCGAGGCAATCATTGCCGGCAATCTTGTGAGTGCAGTGATACCGTGGGTGCCGTGTGAGTGCTTGCAATGCTGACTGCTGTGCAATAATTAGCTTTTATCTTGACGTGGCCAGCGATTCAGGATATAAGATTCTGGCTTTAAGCTGCCATAGAAACCAGCCGCAGCTGCAGTCGACGCCATTTTGTTCCAGGCCACTTTAAGCAGAAGGGGTCGCGCGCCCCCTCCTTTGGGGGGCGGCTTCCAGTTGGGGGCTGAAGGGGGAAGGGGGGCCACCGAGCCCCCCTTGGGAAACAATGAACTCGGCTTCCTCTGCCTGCGTATATAGTGAGTAACGCAATTTAAATGGTTGCTTGATGCTAGTAAATTGAGTAATATAATAACTAATATTCATTCATTAATTGACTGGTACTTGCAGTCAAGTGCGTTTTGTAACATTGCAATAAAATCAAACACTCCGTTTTTCTATCATCATTCATCAGCTAATATATTTTACATTTCTTGTACGTATTGTAACAGAAATTTTCATTTAAATATGAATGTGAAAGAACCTCTATCAAATTTTAAAAGATTTTAAAGATTGAAAATTTAAAAGAAAAAAGAATAAATTAGATGTTTGCGGAAATGAATTTCGAAATACTAGTTAAAAATGAGCACAAGCATAATCGTTCATATGACAAATTTGCGACCACGAAATAATATTACACGCTGGTATACCGTCTTACTAGAATATTTAAGCGAAAAATATTCGTTTATTATAAAGAGTCTATTTACGGAAATCAGTTTGGAAAACCTGTTCGATTCGACGACTTGAAGTTAAATTTCAGAATATAGGAATTACCTAAAAAACTTTTATCAAAGTGATACCTTATATCATAGTTAAAGAAGATATACGAGTATATTAGTTAGGTAGTAGTGTCGAAATTGGCCTAGGGATACATACATTAGGGCGTCTGAAAGCCATTGGCCTATCACAATAATGGCTTGCATCATAGTTATAGAAGACATACGCGTATATTAGTTAGGTAGTCGTATCGATATTGGCCTAGTTGGATGAAACATAATAAAGGAAATTAGTTACGCGTGGGCGTTGAGAGCTTTCTTGATGCAGCGCATGTCAGTCAAGGTTACCTTTGTTTACTTCAGTGTTCACATTGTTTTATTCACTCACATTGTTTAATTCATTACACAATTCACACATTGTTTCATTCACACAATTCACACATTTTTTCATTCACACAATTCACACATTACAATGCACACAATTCACACACATTATTTAATTCATTAACGTCTTGATAGTAGAAATGACCAGCACATGTACCTGACTTGCCATACATAAACTAGCGCTGCAAAAGCTGTCGTGTGCACCAGAATTCTTTCCTTATTATTACACACAATTAATTCATTTCCGTCTATGAGAGTTGGCTTGGTGCACAGTATGAGAGGGAGACAGACATTCAACAATGGATACTCCGGCAGCGCGCGGCAAAAACTCGGCCACGGTGCGGCAAAAACCTTCATGGAACTCCACGTCCGCGACCGCTTGTAATTGGCCGCCGGCGCTGCGGTTCTGCCGGCGCTGCTACGCTGACTGCGGACGACGTCGCTGACTTCCCTAACAAAATTTAGAGTCGCCCCAGCTTCTTGTACACCAAATCCAAATCAGAAGCTGCCACAACTGTAAATTTTCACTGTGTGGCTTCACTAACAAAATTTAGAGTCGCCCCAGCTTCTGGTACACCAAATCCAAATCAGAAGCTGCCACAACTGTAAATTTTCACTGGGTTTATGCTGGATGTTACTCAGAAGAGTGGATGTATCAAATCGTCCATATAGTTGCACGCTTTCTCCCCGTAGCACCGGTACGACCTTTTGCCGGGCCAAACTAGGTCGAGATGACACACACAAGGACAAAAAGGGCATTGTTATTTAAATAAGATCATCAAGTGCACTCAACGTATGCGCTAGACCAGCTAGGCTCGATGCTGCAAATAAGCTTGACCAGCGCCAGAAATTGGGGAAACCTTCGGCAAAATTGCGATGATCTGAACACGATTATAGCGCCATTTAAAAATGTTCTTCCGATTAGGTCGAGCGTGATGAAATATGTTCGATTCCCGTGGCTGATAAGAGTTGAATTTTTTGACATGCACGTGAAAAACGCACAAGGTACTATCCCTGCTATCCTTGCTATAGGGTCAGCGGCCCTGAAGGTTTATTTATTAATTATTCTTCAGTACTCGTTTTATATTCTGCGGACCACTAATTAATTAAGGTGTGTGCAGTTCACCGAGACCCTGGCAACAGCCTTGGCCCAACGCTTTCTATATAAAAGCTTTACAGTGCGTTCAAGGATGAATTGTAATCCAGCGTGTAACAATAATACCTGCCCTGACCGAATGTCAGAATTTATCCTGTAGTCACGGAAAAACAAACGTTAACCTGTCGTTTATCCTGTAGTCACGTTAACAAACGTTAACCTGCCCTGACCGAATGTCAGAATTTATCCTGTAGTCACGGAAAAACAAACGTTAACCTGTCGTGGCGGTATAACAGACCCAATCCTATCGTCGGGACAATAACAGACATCACCTTTTCGTTGATAGAATAACAGACGTTAACTTGTAATGGAAACATAAAAGACGTTAACCTGTTGTTATTGATAAACTGACGTTAACTTGTGGAGCAATAACAGATGTTAACCTGTAATGGAGCCAGAACAAACGTTACTCTGTTGTGATTGAATAACAGGCGTTAATCTGTCGTGAAGCAACAGTAAGGAACACTAGACTCTTGCATCTCAAGGAAGATGAATAGACACTAGCCTCTCAAGGATCATTTGTCAATCCACGAAAGTTAATTGTTCCATGATTTACTGTGCAAAATATAGCGACAGGCATCACTCGCTGACTGTGTTTCCAGACGTTGAATGAACACGAAAAGTTTAGTTTCATTTCACGGTGAGGATTAGAAAAAAAATAGTTTATGATCTGCTCGCAAACGGTGATCTTTAAACACAATTTTTCAATTTACTTATCCCTATACGTTCAAAATTTGCACTGTCGGTAGTTTCCTCAAACTAACCAATGTGATCCATTACGTCTTTGGTTATGCATGTATTCATACCATTTGTTTGCTAACATCATAAATCAAACAATAATCCAGAAGCAATGACAATGCCACTTAGTTTCATTATGTTTTCATTGAAAAAATTTCGGAGACTCGACCCTTCATTAGTTAAAAATGTTGATGAATACAAGTAAGCTTGCAAATTAAAAATACACAATACTCATGTTTGTGCTTTCCATAAAAATATTTTGAATTTACTTGCCATATGTTTTAGGATAACTGGTCGTTGGTTATCAGTACTGCGAGTTTAGAATTTTTGCATTAAATTGCCGTGAGAATGATTAGTCGAAAATTTTGGTTCAGCAGCACCGAAGATAACTGGAACCAAGTTTTTCGTTCACTCATTTTTGGAAAAACAAATTTCGAGTTTGCTCCGATTCTGGTCAGTTGGAAATCAAATTGATGGTATGAATGCTGGGCACTGATATACAGTAACTGCTTATATCATTAGTCTGCTTATATCGCAAGTTCACAAGGAATTTAAAAGCAAAGAAAACGCCAAGAAAATTCACCATATCGATATTGAAGATAGATCGATATGGTGAATTTTCTTGGCGTTTTCTTTGCTTTTAAATTCCTTACAGTAACTGCATGATGTATGAATACCGGAAGCTGATATTACTGATGGTATGAATACCGGACGCTGATGTAACTGATGGCATGAATACCGGACACTGGTATAACTGATGGTACGAATACCGGACGCTGATGTAACTGAAGGCATGAATACCGGACACTGGTATAACTGATGGTACGAATACCGGACGCTGATATAACTGATGATATGAATACCGGACGCTGATATAACTGAAGGCATGAATACCGGATGCTGATATAACTGATGATATAAATACCGGACGCTGATATAACCGATGGTATGGATACCGGACGCTGATATAACCGATGAACCGATGGTATGAATTCCGGACGCTGACATAACTGATGGTATGAAAATATCGTGATTGCACTCACTAACCGAGCCTCGTTTCAGTAGCCTGATTCAGAAATATTCAGAGACAATGTAAGCAAAGCCGGAGCTGTGAGACGTTGATGTAGATTTGAACTGCCTACGTACGTGTCATCGCGTCTATTGCTTCCGCAAACCATTGTTCATCAGCATCCATTAGGCGTCCTTTAACGATATTCTAATAGCTAAACACGGTGTATATTTTTACCGGGTCTTGGAATTTTGTCGCGGAGTTTATTTTTTGTTTGCTTGTGAGTGGCAAGACTGAGGGTTGGCAGAGGGTGAATAATTTAAACACAGGCAGGCCGTTGAAGCGCGCCTTACAGTTCGGCCACAGACTCAGGTCTTTGCAGTAGGCTAGGCCTAAGGAATTATTTTCTTTAGATATTTCATGGAAAATTTGATGTTCGGGATTGATCCTATCAAGTCAGCATCAAATACTTATTATTTAAGATAAGTTTAATTAGCTTAACTTCGAACCAAGGAAGCAAAATTGAACTATTTCTCAGTAATATTATGATTCAGTAGTTTTTCTTTTCACGTCAGGAGTGCAAATCCTATCGCAGTTTTCTGAATGAGTCTTTGTGAGAACTATTCTGGGAAGGAATTTTTAATGCCTTGCTGCATTCTTCTTCTAATTAAATCTTGCCAGTAATTGAATTGTAGTAGCTTAGCCTATTTTTTTATGAAGCTTCAAGTCGGTTCAGTGGAAATTTAGCGAGTCTCTCACAGGAGAGCAGGTTCGTGCGATCCAACGATCCATCTGTTCCCACAACCAAAGATTTTTGCGCATTTTCACAGGTTTTTATTCGATTGAGGTGTTTTTAAGAAGCTTTTTATTGGCCTTTGGACGCTGTTCGTTTGGGTGGCCGCTCTCAACGGTCACCAAAGATCGACATCGGAAAAGCGGAAGTTCGCTCTCCGCAATCTCGATGCGACGCTCAATGCAACAAACGTGTGTAAAGCGCGCAAAAACTCGTGTTCGATGCACCCAATTCGTTCGTTCTGTTCAACTTAAATTTGTCGATAATTTTCCCCGAGCAAATAATGTATGTTCGTTGAATATAAACTTTAAACTAAAAATTTCATTGCTGCAAATCGCGCGTCGAGGCTTAAAATTTGAAGGCATTTTATCATACTTTTGTTAGACGTTTGTGTGATACCATTACCAATGTTTTATATGCTAACATATACTTTAAAGAAATAATATATTGTAAAGTCCTCAAAAATCAAGTCTCATTTCACATCTTGGCGAAATCAAGACGACGCGAAGTTTTTGCCCGGTGGTCTCGATGGCTCAGGAATCAATTCAGTGCCTGCTCGATCTCGTGGGATCTTCACGCCTTTTACGGCCAATCTGCCGTGAGCAGGTCTAGTCGTCCTTACCTCCCCTGTCTCTCCCAGGCGCCGGACTTGTAATTGAGACAATGTTTCTATTGTTCAGGGCATTTAGCTCTGTTCTTAAAATTCGTCAATATGTATTAGATGTTAGAGGAATATGAAAACTATAATAGCTTCAAATATTATTTGATTTGCTTATTTGGTAGAATATCTTGTACTTTGAAAAGTATGCAATTTTACACGCGGACCGGGACAGCAGTCCGCAGTACACGTTTATGTTTCAACATCAAATAGTTGAAGTAAACTATATGAAGACAACTAGACTGAGGGCTCGGAATTATAACGTTTGATTTATCAGATGCGATATACGGTTCGATAATCAGTCATGTACCAGTCAGATGATACGGACAGCGCAGCAGACGTATATTTCACCCAGACGTACTCGTATATTTTCTAACGCATACGCCTTGGTACGGCCGCCGGGGCCGGCGCTGCATTAAGATGCTCGCTTGCTATGCGGGTTCTGCTATTGAGCCGCCCTCACTTCGTCCAACGGCAAAAAATCCCGCAGGAAGCGTCTCGCTCTTACAGTAAAAATCGTCATCGTATTACGCTCTTTCTTTTTTACCGGGAACAAATGCGTGTAGAATGTAGAACACCCACACGGCTGTGTTGTTTACCTTTGTAAAAAAATAGAAGTCACTTAATTGGTTAGCAATGTTCAGTTTTTATTAATAAATTTAATATAATATATATTAATATATTATAGAATATATTTAATATAATATATATTATATTAAATATATAATATTTAATATAATATTTAATAATGCATTTGAAAAAATGCATCCGTAAAACCATTTGCAGACATTTTTTCAATTGTTACCTTAAACAACAACGAAGTATACCGTCATGCATCATTCAGGTAATACCGTTACAAGATTGCTTGTATGATTCACGAGGTAATTTACATCAGTCTCATACGAGACAGGCCTCATCCGGGCAACGAAACATTGCATTGAAAACTCATCGGTGTTATGTTGGTCGTCATCCATCGGCCAGTGAATGGCCACCCATAAAACGGCCAATATTAACATACGCAATACATAGGTGATGCGAGAGTTGCGCTGCTGCCATGGCTATCAGGCGTACGTACGGTCCAATTGACAGCCTGACTAATGGACGCAGTGAGCGCTTGCCTTGCTTATTGAACATTTTGAATTATTCGACTGCCATTTTTGAGCTTGGCTTTAAATTATAGCGAGTTGAGCACAGTAAGAAGTGTTGAGCAGCGCCAGGGCGACGACTTACGTGAGTTATTTGACCTGAAGCGTCGTAACGTGTGAACCTTTTTGTTCAGTCACCAAATTTATTGAGGAGCCGCTCACGAGGCTAGCAGGAATTCTGGACGTGTGAAAATAAGGCGCTCATGGTCAGATTACTATGCTTAAGAATAATGATTGTGAGTGTCCGAATAATGTATTATATATGCGATGCTTCAAAACCACTTCTATGTTCAATTAATTTTTTCTCAAACATTGCTATTCCTACTTCAATTCATTTCATTTACGATTCTCGTTTGATCAAGGAACCATTTACGTCAATGGCAAATTCAATGCATAAAGCTTCCTAAATTTTTAAGATGGATCCATCTTGCATTTCAATTTTCATCGCGAATTGTTACAGATTGCTGTTAGATGGTCCTTGATAATGCGAATGCAGCCAAAAATGACGTGACGCGCGGCAGTTTGCGTAGAATGGCAAGTGTGAAGAGCACGCTTAGAGAAGTGCTAGGTGTGATTGTAATGTTTATTACGTAATTTTTTGTATTATTTTATAAACAGACATGCATGGTTTGCAATGTGAATTATTCCTCTTCAGAAATCATTCCTTTTGTAGAGGTTTGCTGATGAGCCAGAGTTGTGAATGCATTACTTTTGACAGGAATATTGACAGAATTTCAGTAGAACCGCGCTTATTGTTATCCACTGTGAAGGACTCTGTCATGAATGGAACGCACAACGGAACGCGAAGAAGCCTTTCATGCAAATATTCACGCGGAATACCATGACGTTGTTGGGAGGAATATTCATAATGTTCTTCTTAGGAACTAAAATAAAAACATGGATATTTTTATGGGAAATATATCATGCAAGGATCTCTTAGTTTGTTTTAACCGATTTCTTAGTTGTTTTTATTGTCGTAAGAGCACACATTAAACCACTAAGATGTACATACTTATTAGTACACCCATGGATATTTTTATGAGGAATATCATGCAAGGATCACACAGTTTTGTTAATTTTTCTCCTTTTTAATGATGATAATTAGTAATGACCGATATCGTTTCAAAAGAGCACACATTAAACTACTAAGTCGTACACACTTAGTACATCCACTGAGGCCGAGGTTATGAGATTATCGTCTCAAAAGAGCACACTTAAACTACTAAGATGTACATACACTTATTAGTACACCCACCGAGGCCGAGGTTATGACCAGCGTGAGGAGGTAGCGCGCATGCAGGGCAGCAGCAGCGCCGGGGTCGTAGCGCTGCGCCGTTCACTTCTCCGTCGGCTGCAGTCGCGGCAGCAGCGGCGCCGCGGCGCTCGCCGTGCCGACGCGTCGGACGATCGTCGGTGTGCGAGTGCCACATGGGGAGCTTCCGACGCTGCGTTGACTCTTGAACCTAATGTGGCTGGCAGTTTCGGGGAACATTATTGTGTTTATTCACGCGAAAGTTAGAAGTGGAATCTGGACCTAGAAAAAATTAATTAGTGGAGAATATAATCTGAGCAGAGAGATTGTGAATATACCAATACCGTTAAACATTCACGAACAATCTAGTGATTATGAAGCTGGTAAAATCGTGTTCGTATGCAAACTTTAATTAAATACCTCCCGAAAAGCGAAAATGATGGAAAATGATGATAATATCGTGTCCTGAAGTGCATTGCGGTCGTTAAAAGTTATCTAATGTGGAAAAATACTTCTGTGATAAATGGGTTCTTGGCGAATGCGGTTGCAGTTTTCTTCATCATTTGAATTTCGACTGTTCACAGTTTAATATTAAAGACAATTGTGGAACATACAATGACATTTCCATGACCTGGTTCAGGTTTCAATGTTTGAGGTTACTTCACTGGGGTCCGTTGAAGCCAGTCTTTTGCATAGTTTCACGCGGATGTTCATTATAGAGTCACATTCGATATCCAGGATACTATCCTATAGCATGTTAATTTCTTCATGAGAATTTAAATGCACGGACGGGAGAAATGGATAAATGTATTTTGCTTCTGAATCCGTTTACTGACTAGGATGCGTAAGGATGTTACCGTCGGAATTGGAATTGGGGTGCGTGGTGACCTATGGTCACGACCTTTGAATCGGTCATACACGTTGCCTAAAAACTTTTACTAGCATCAAAAAAATTAAAAGTTCACAAAAAATGTTGATAAAGTCTTGGGGAAATAAAATTAGTAGCTTTAATAGACGACCGACTAGAAATTAAAAGTACTCGTATTTACCAGTAAAAAATGTAATAAATATTAATTAACATTTCGTACTTAGTACACCGCAGTAATAAGTTAATTTGATAATAAATGTTCTTGATAAACGATGCAAGTAATAAGGCAGGAGGAACATCAAAATACACCGAAGGCAATTTTTTGTATTCATTGTGTTTATGGTTGGAAAATTGTATTAATTTTCTTCTCTTATCATTAGCTAATTTAAATACTTTAATTCATTTAGGCATGGCTATTTAAGAAATAAATAACATAAAATTTGTTTATTTATATGACTAATCTAGATTGACTTTACTTACGCAAATAATTAAACACCTTTGATAATTTAATTTACCATTTAATTCTATCAATGCTAATTAAGCCACTAATCAGCAATCGCTCCTGATCGGTATCGGTCATCGGTTAATTGCATTGATACATATCTGGCTCCATGGCTACAGAATTGATTGTGTTCGCGTGCAAGGAAATTCACTGTTAACGTTACCCACACTTGACGACAATCATTACCGATAAATATAATTTTTTTTCAATTTTTTGAGGTTATAAGCATACCACGTAATTTTTGAATCCACGTAATAATCGTAACATGTTGCAATTTTTTCTGGTTGGTGAACCAGATTGATGTGAACGCGGCGTTATATATATAGTGCGCAGACTGGCCGCGCGTAGAGACAAAGGAAGCGGAGTAAAGTGAGTCTAAGTGGTCGATATAAGACAGTTCTGCTCCTTCATAACGTCCATCTCATCGCTTATTTTATAAGCCTTCCTAATAATTCAGGCGCAAGACGGCATCGCTGCGATGTTCTGTGATTATCTCAAACTCGGTTCGATGCGGAATCTGTTTGCCTGCAACGTACTTGAGTTGTGTTTCGATTTACTGTTCTATTCAGTGCAATATTGGCTGTTTTGAAGGAGATCTTTATTCAGGCTGAGGAGTTTGCATGCACAAAGCTCATGATTTTTGAAGAATTCGATTCAATTGCTACTTCATGCGGATAGCAGCTTGACAATTTGATTCATGAACGCACAGGAATAAGCATGAATCCTAGATTGTTATTGTCGAAATTTGATTTGATCGATTATTTCTTATGGGTAATTACATTGTTTTCATGAGGCGCGCAATAGTAATAAAATCTTTCAGATTGCGGGTCTCTTAAAAATAAAATTATCACATTGCTTCTTGGTAAAACTATTTTATTACCACTATGATGGAACTCATTATGTTTGGAAAAAATTTCAGTAGCTAAAAAATGCGGCTCACTGTATTGCATCGCTCCCACTATTTCAGTTACAAACTTCCTTCTCCTACACTGCATCGCTCCTTGCCCAGTATTGCAGTAACTCGCGTGCTGCATCACTACATCACATGCAGCTCTTTACACTATATCACTACACTACATCACATGCGACTCGTTACACTACATCACATACTGCTCACTACACTATATATTGCGTTGTGCTTCATGCTTGTAATGACGCGATATTTGCTGCGCCACGTGGCCGCCGCTATTCAAATCGCCAGCGCGTCGTGACTCCAGCACATCTCAACGCCAGGTTGCTGCTCCATGCAGATTATCTCTCCTTGTTGCTGCTCCATCCAGATTATCTCTCCTTGTTGCTGCTCCATCCAGATTATCTCTCCTTGTTATCTCTACGGTGAATATTGAAGCATTTAAACGTCCATCGAACGCTGGGTCGGAGTGAGTTGGGTGTAATTTGCTTTGCAAACTGTGGAACATTTTGAAAAATATACTTAGGAGGCACTGATTTATGATAAAAATAAAAATAACTTACAAGGTGAGAATGACATCCACATTTGCCGGCTTTTTTTTTCGAAAATGAATGAATAGTTTATGAAGGTAATAATTTCATTAAAGTTATTTATTATTGATAAATGGATGATTAAGACTAATTAGTTTTAATTTATTGTTATATTTTACGCAGTTAATTTGTTGTGCTATTGACACTAGCCTTGAGTGATGTTTACCTTATTTAGCATGGATTTTGTAAAATTATTACTGCTCCTTATCTTACGTGTATGAAGTAAGTTGAGATGGTTTGTTATTTAATATTACAGATGTATTTGTTTACTGTTTAGTTTAGTAATTATTGTATACATTATCTTGTTTACATTATATTTATATCTACAATATCTTATTAAAACTTATTTTTAAAACGATACTGTTCGAACGTCGTTGGTATGCTAAAAACAACGCACAAAACAGGTAAATGCAACCCTTAGGATAATTTCGTCATTCAAGCGGAGATTCTAATTATTTTTGTAAGAAAATTATAATCAATTAAATTTGGATGAAATTTTGGGAATGACGTTGAAGAAGCTACTTAATTCTAATCACCAGGGGGATAGTTAATAGAAGATGCAATAATGTGATCAGATATCTCGTGATCTGACGGAAAACGATGACGTGTTTGATTCCGACGCTTGGTTGACCTCTTCCTCCTAAAAACGAATTTTTTTGGAAGTATAAGTAAACAAAAATTTATATAATAACATTATCTGATCCAAAGAATTAATTGCGAGCCAAGATATTTTTCCTAATAATAAATAATTCTCGATTAAGTGATCAACGCTCGATAGAAGACCGAAATTTGATGTCTTGACGGTATCCACGATACGAAACTTACAGGAATCTTTACGTAAATGTAAGGGAAATATGGCGTATAACTTTGCTCTTGAGAGAGCAACTATGGCAGGATACAAGCACGCCGACAAAACATTTGTGAAACATAGTTACACAATTTCACCTCTCTCACTATAACTCATTGTTTCATATTTTCGAGATCCTGGTTGCAGTATTTTAGATTGACATTCGTTGAAGGTCAATTCTGCGTATAAATTTGAAAATTGCTAATTGGAGAATTTAAGGAATGCTGAAATGTCAAAACTCTACGGTTTAAACTTCCAGCAGTTCACTTACTCAATCATCAGATCCCATCTGCACCGCGGATTTTGTAATCCGCGGTGCAAGAATAAAAATTCATAACAATATGCAAAATAATTGTATTGAATTTAATTTTACAACTGATGTAAGATTACTTAAAATAAACATTAGAATTATTTTTATCTGGACATAATTGTTTGAATTGTGAATTTGCCGTCATTCACTCGCAGCAAGTGAATTGAACAGGAGGCATAAATGGTCGTCACATATTCACTCATAATTTTGATAATGAAGTTCAGATTCCGCTTGATAGCTCGGCAATAATTCATCAAAAGTTGTTCACTTATTACAAAGAGAATCAGGAAATTAACACTTTTAAATTCTACGCCTAATTAGTGGATATATTTCTTAGTTCGCTTCTTATTTACTTCATTTCTTTCTTTTGCTCTGATGAAGAAAATTTATGTTCCAACATTGAGTAATTAAAATATGAAGGAGGCCTGGATCTGTCTGTGAGGGAAGTCTGAGGGAGAGATCTATTGCTGGGCTGTATTGTGAGACCTAGTTTGGCTTAGGCGGCCTCCTTATTTATGGCCGCCACCTACCAAATGATGGGAATACGTCTTCGGTTCCAAGCAACACTTCCCCGCCTGCCATGGCTTTTAATATCAATCAATATCTCGATGAGATAGATACATTTTCGTTTAGTGTAGACAAAAGATCGAAGATACTTATTTCTTTTTATTATTTTGAGAGAAAGAGTCACTTTCCTGTACCTTCTTCTACTTTTCTTTTGCTTGTCGATGTTCGGTTTTCTGTCTGTACTGGAAAATGATGCTTGACTAACTAACATTTTAGGATTAAGGAGTGATGCCATAATGGTGCTATTATATCGAGATACATCAAAAGTATACCGAAGTGAAAATATTATTTTGTGCACTGCATGGAGGGATTGTTCTGCTACTTTTTGACATGTTTTCGTTCATGACAGCGTCTCCTTCTATCGTTCTGATTATTGGAAAAACATCGCTAGTTCAGAGCAATTGCTTCACTTTATACTAAAAAGTGCGATGTAGGCTGCACAGTTGTTTGTTATGGAAGTTGCCCCTAAATTATTAATGGGACAATTGTCATTGGTTTGAATTTATTTATACTTCGTTAATATTATTTACTTTTAACGTTAACATTATTCATATTTAATGTTAACATTATTTACTTCTGACTTTAACATTATTTATAATTTTAACGAAATAGTACCATGGATTGTTGGAATATTTAAATGATGAATGGAAATCACGCGAGTAATTTGCTGGAAAACACATCCTCCTTCCGTGGTACGCTTATTCGGGAAGAAAGCATTCGGTATTCACCAAATGAAATATCATATCGAGAATAAATTGTCTATTGAACGTTATCGATCAAACACGATAATAAATAAAATAATTTTTTTTGCCCATTTTTCCGAAGACCAAATTTTAATTTGATAATTTTGGTTTGGTATGCATGCAATATTATTGTAGGAAAATCCAAACAAAATAAGATAAAAATAGAAGACGAAATTCTGCGCCTAGAGTTCGTTTCCTTGAAGGAGTCACTGTAGCTTGTTTCTATAACTTGGAGCCTGAATTAGCCTTGCCGTTTTACTGTTATAATATTTGCTATTCCTTACCTGATTGAAGTTAGAATAAAATTGAGTATTACGTTGCAAAGCGGACCATATCATACAACGTTGGTGTCATGAAAGATTTTGACTATACGCAAGATTGTCAGAACTCCCAAGTGTCAGAGAAGACGAAATACACACGGTTGCAATGCGTTGAATACCTAAAAAAAAGAATATTATAAATTTTTCACAAGTTTTAATGTTATCATGTCATTAATCCATGATCAAGTTCTGTCCGTTGGCTTAAGTCGTTCATGGATTTTAATTTCTACTTCACCAAAAAGCGAGAAACTGTCACAAGGAAATTAGTTTTTAGTGACTATCCTGTGCTACTATTCAACCCATCCTGAAAATATTGTCATGCTGTTTTTTGGGTTCTATTTTGGAGGAGCGAAAACTTCGAAGAACAATAATTCAATTCCAAGAGTACCTATTATGATATTTCCTTGTTTTATTGAGTAATTACGTATTGATTTTATTACCGTAGAAAACGAATTTGATAATTGTAATGGTGAATTAATGAAAAAAAAATTGGAATTGAAAATGTCGGCCGAAGTTGCTGGCCCTGCTTGCCGACGTTCGCCGTAATGCGTAGCGGGCGGAGTTGGCTGGTCACGGCATCCGCGCATCAGCGGTGCGGTTTTTACGGAAACGTGTGAATGCGGACACCTTCTGTCAAATAACGCTCAGCAACTGCTGCCTCTCATCTCTGTCTGTGATGGAGGAGAATGTTATATTTTCCTTCATTTGATTAATATTAGTTATTAGTTTGTAACATATATTACAATACTTACTCGTGAGAGGTAATGAATGCTGTCATGGTGAGAAATTCTTTCTTAGTTTGTGCAATCGAAAAAGATTTTGCTTTCCGAGTGGTTATTGGATATGAGGTATTTTTTGGGTTCTGAAAGAGTGATGAGGTCTCTCAAAAAGAATAAAGGATTCGTGATATAATATATTACCATTTATGTCGTTAACTTGCATGCTAAAAATGTTTCACTAATGTTTGTCTTTTAACTTTCAGCGCCCTGATGCAATAACGTAGGTTCATCATTACTCAAGTGAAATCATTGTTTGAATACTTACCTATCATTTGATTCGTTTTCCGGGTAATTTGAACATCAATAGGGATTTTAAATGGTGCTGATGTGTCTTTATTTTGGTTTGAAACGCGTGGACAATAAATAAAAATTAGCGAAATCGTGCGCGACTCGTTCAGGGTGGAAAATTTTTTGTAAGGTTTCATACCACAAAAGTGAGGTACAAGTTACTGGACTTAGCTTGAAAAATAAACTGGTTTATATCTACGTCATCGAGTGTTTTTTGGTATTTAAACTTTGTTATCTGCTGTTGAAATTGAAACTGGAAATAATTGAAGTTAATTGCATGCAACTTATGCAGCAGTTCGAATCTTCCTGTGCGCTTTACACATTTATTTACAAGTTATTTTAACTGCCGTTGTACTCATTGCTGAACTTGTGCGCTCTCAAAACTTTATAATCAGAAATTCTACTCGCAGGGGATGTTATCCTCGCAGTGCGCGTGGCGACAAATATAATTTTAAGCCGGCAGATAGTAGGCGAATGTGAAATTCCCTGTGCATAATTGAAAATAATTTGTTTATAAAAAGTTTGAATTGAAGCAATATTTATGATAAATAAGAAATATTTTCCACCCCAGTCAACAAGTTGAGTAACTCGTTAAGAAGAAACTTCTGATCTTCAACGTACACATTGGATCCGTCCGGTTTTTACGGTGCCTACGGAGGAGGTGAAGGTACTGCAGGTACGGAGTGTACCAGTGACCCTGACCTGTACCTAGCCGTCGCCATGTACCCCTGGTACAGGGATAACCTGGGGCAGTTCTGCGGGGGAGCGGGGGGCATGCAAGGGGGAGGTGGGGGCATCAAGATGGAGGCAGGCTACTCGGATTGCATGCTTGCCTTCGACCAGTACCCCAACAGCCATAACATCAATAAGGTTAGTACCTGTCATTATAATACCTTACTATATACTATTCAATACTTCTACTGATGGTAGTTTACTGCCTTTATTTGAAGTAGCGTTGTCGATATCAAATCCACGTAGAAATAACATGGGAACAGAAGTTGGCAGAGTCCCTGAAGCGTGTTTTGTTTGAATGAATGACAGTTTGCAACATCAACCCTGCCATACATTTTCCGTCGCAGGTTAACATTTATTGTCAGAAAGCGCTATCATCCTTAATTTAATATTAAGTATTTCACGAAGTTTCCTTACATGTTTATGCATACATAATTTCTCGATTACTAATACTGACAAATTGATTTAGTTTCTTACTGTTTGGGATCCCTAAGTGATTACACGTACTGAATTCTTCTAGTCATTTTCGCATCTGACTGCTGTGGCATTCCAATGCGCCATGGAGAATTAATTTCGCAATTATCGTTTTTAGATTATAGTCTATTTTCCGTTTACTATGGACAGCTGTGATTTATGGATCATGATGCTGTCTTAGAGCTTTAATTTACTATTACTAGTCCTCGCAATACTAGACATGAGTAATTAAATGTTTTTAGATTTATGACCTATGTAAGAGATCCGGGGCCATACTTTCAAAAAAGTTAAGAGATCGTAAATTCATTAGCTAAGCATTGACGGCATTTGAAGTAAATTCCAACAATCATAGACAAGAAAACAGAGCGTAAGTACTTACGTTCACTTAGCCAGTTTTGAAAGTATGGCCCCCGGTGTGTAGGTGTATTCGACGCTTGACGGAACTTGATGACATGAGAAGCGTGAACCTTGTACTTCACGTTCAAGAAAATATGCAAAGTAAATCTCGAAATGGAAATGTTTTTATGAAATCATTCTTCGTTTCTGTACCATTTCCTGATAAAAAAGGTGGTAGAACTGAGAGAAGTTCGAAGTTACAAGAGTTGTCCGTTTGACGCTCTATATGAGTAATTATTTTCATAGAAAATTTTCAATTTCGAAAATTGTTTCGATTTTCAGCAATTACTATGAGTAATTATTGCAATCGATTAATTACTACAATTTAATGTTAAGACAAAGATTAAACTGGTATAAGTTTGAATGGTTCTCTGAATTGTTCTCTCATGTTCTCTTTATACGCTGCCATGAAAGTTACTTTTTCTTTAGACAGAAATCGCGTGTTTCAATAATGGTCTCGTATTGTTCAGACTGAAATTTAGTTGCGATAAAATTTCTGTTTTGTTCAGGCTGAAATGTCGTTTAGTGCAGAGACACAAAAGTGATCAATATGACTTTCATGTCACATCCACCAATATTATTACATTAAAGAAATAGTTGCTGTTTAATGTATAGGGAGGGAATCTGATCGCCTTCTGTGGTCCCTGCGGGCTGGCTCTTGGAATCCTGGAGCGCATCCTATGCAATAGATCTCTCGTTTCCATCCTAGGAGGCCATTCATCAAACGGACGGACACGCACAGATACGGCAATAACAAATAGGCCTGATAAAAGTGGTGATAGCGTCTCTTGTGGGGGGGGGGCGCAACGAGAAAAACCCGACGCTTGGGTCACCCAGAGATATGGCCTCAGTTCAAATGTTTACGGCACTTTTTACTGACATGCGAAAATAAGAGGTTTTCTAATAATTATTTAAATACTATGGCAAAAATTTATACGTTTGTCTTGATGGTAACTTTCGTCACGGGATACTCTGAAATATCTTGGTTATTTTTTTTCTTGCGGTTTTTCAGTGTCGCTCTATGTTGAATTCTTTTCAGCTGCCTTCGGTTAGCAAAACGTTAAAATATTACAATTCCCGTGTAAATTTTCAAACCCGATTATTTTAGCATAGAGCTTAAAATTCAAACCTTACAGGACTTTTGTGTTTCATTCGGGGAATTTTTGCTCACTTATTGTTGAATGATTCGTTAGATCAGCTCAATTAATGACATTCAGACGCTTCAAACGGTAAATTAATTTTTTTATTAACTCTTCCAAGCCAAACACGGACATCATTGATTAATAAATTTGAACCCTCGACAAGAAGTTCACAATTTATTAAATTCTGAATTTTTGTCTTGCTTTCAACTCGAATCAATGACCTAGTTTGAAAAAGTCAACAGTATTAGCCAGAGAAAATAGAATTTGTATAAAATGACTGTCAAATTGTTCCAGCGATATAAAACACGATGTTAGACAAAATTGGCAGTTCTTTCTCGTAAATGTAAAGCAAAAATGGCGGCAGCAAATTAAATATTTCCAGAGTGAAGGGAGCTTCATTATATTTATTTTCACACCCAACCTTCCCCTTTACGTTAATCACCTCTAATCTGCATAGCCATTATAATTTTCCATATCAATTCTCGTGTCATATTTTCGCTTTATTGCGACATGTCGTCCACCCGGCGTATTACATACGCTCTGGAACGCACGTATGAAACACTCGTATCTTACGACCTCCACACTCTTATATTACATCTGACACACTCGTATGTTACGACTGCCACTCTCGTATCTTACGACTGCCACACTCTTATATTACATCTGACACACTCGTATCTTACGTCTGCCACTCTCGAATCTTACGACTTCCACACTCGTATCTTACGACTGCCACTTCGTATCTTGAGACTGCCACTCTCGTATCTTACGCCTGCCACTCTCGTATCTTACGACTGCCACTCTCGTATCTTATGCCTGTCACTCTCGTATCTTATGACTGCCACCCTCGTATCTTACGCCTGCCACTCTCGTATCTTACGACTGCCACTCTCGTATCTTACGCCTGTCACTCTCGTATCTTACGACTGCCACTCTCGTATCTTACACCTGCCACTCTCGTATCTTACGCCTGTCACTCTCGTATCTTACGACTGCCACTCTCGTATCTTACACCTGCCACTCTCGTATCTTACGCCCTGTCTCTTATACACATCTAGATGTGTATAAGAGACAGCATATATGTTATTGACTCTTTTAATGCAATTTTTATACCAGAGAATTTATTTATACAAGACACACTGATTTGACTGTAAACAGCTGTCTCTTATACACATCTAGATGTGTATAAGAGACAGCTCGTATCTTACGCCTGTCACTCTCGTATCTTACGACTGCCACTCTCGTATCTTACAACTGCCACTCTCGTATCTTACGCCTGTCACTCTCGTATCTTACGACTGCCACTCTCGTATCTTACAACTGCCACTCTCGTATCTTACGACTGCCACACTCGTATCTTACGATAGTGGGTACAATAGTACACATCAACTCTCTTATCTTACGACTGACACTTTCGTATCTTACGACTGCCATTATCGTATCTTACGATAGTGGGTACAATAGTACACATCAACTCTCTTATCTTACGACTGACACTCTCATATCCTACGATGAAGTGCAATCCACGTCCAGCGAAAGCATCGCGGCTGCGACAGTTTCCGTGGCGCGCGCTGACACATGGCTTTCCTTCCTGGCGCCCTCGCGCCTCCCTCAGCCTGCGCCTTAAGTCCTCACTCATCAATCTCTGATCCTGCACTCTTGTATCATTGTTACTAGCGAGATTACCGGTATCATTGTTACTAGTGAGATTACCGGTATCATTGTTACTAGTGAGATTACCGGTATCATCCGTATCATTGTTACTAGTGAGATTACCGGTATCATCCGTATCATTGTTACTAGTGAGATTACCGNTCCCTCGAGGCTGTATCCCCTAACAAAATTTAGAGTCGCCCCAGCTTCTGGTAATCCAAATCAGAAGCTGCCGCGACTCTAATTTTTCACTGGGTTGTGGTGAAATAACGGCGGCGTATCGATGGCCAATAAAAGCGGCCGATTGTCGGCCAGCTCCAGATGTTTTAAATTTTGTCTGACGAAGTTTTTTTTTGCAAATAATTTCGTCAAGTTTTTTTAAATTATCAGGGCGAGATCATCCGTTTTATCCGTCTTAGTTCTAATTTAAGACATCGCAGTGCAATCTTTCTTAATATCACTAGGGAGTAGAGCTGCTGTGATCCTTTGCGATATGCACACCTAGTTAGCCTCTAGATGGAATAGTGCAGATGTACGTGAGAAAAATTATGAGTTTGTAACTTTTAACGAGATTTAAAATACTGTTTAGATTCTCGACTGACATTTTGGAAATTTTTCGGTATGTTATTTAGAATATGGGTTCGAAATTTTCGGAGTTGCAACAGTTAGAGGAAATTCTGAACGATTTTTGCACGAATGGTGAACGTATGTTTCATAAACAATAATTTGGATCGCTTTGAAAAAATTATATCTTTAAGTAATTTGATTAATCTCTGATCATCTCAATAAAGAAGAAGTTGGTAATCTTATGTCTGTTACTTTCAATAAACGTAAACCGCACTCATATTAAGTATTGACATGTTTCAACGTTTCGAAAGCAGATTAAAAATTCAGAAGCTATTAATATTAGTTTTGAGGTTACATCCTACTAAAATTGTAATAAACATTTAAATGAAGCTAAACTGTATTCTAGTGACAATCATTAGCAATGCCGTTCAGCTATGACGGGACCGAAAGGAACATTGACAGCCAGAGTAGGTGTATCTTATTAACCATTTAACTTCATACATTTTCAAAGCAAAAGTCGTCGTTCTCACAGTACAACACCAGACGCAGCCAACAAAGTTCAGAAGCAAGTCGACGAAGTCTGTGTTATTCTTGGCGTAATTTTGAGCGCGTAATATTCTAGAAGTAAAAAGTTTGGGTGGGGTAATTTGTCGAGGTGATGAGCCAGCGATCCCGCTTCATTTGGTGACATCCATCACAACGGGGGAGACGTTCGCTTCTGCTCTCTTCCGTACTCACTCTCTCGTCTCATGCTTTCCGCTGGGTCGTCTCTTCTGTATTTTTCCTATTTATGACAATAAATTATGATTTTAAAATTTCTATTTCATTCTGGGTCGTCACTTCGGTATTTTTCCAACTTAAAACAATAAATTAATATTTTAAAAGGTTTATTTCACTGTATGTTGTTGCTTTCAACGAAGTGAGTGCAAGAAGAAGTTCACTTTTACATTTGAATTAATATTTTAACATTTCTATTTCACTGTGTGCTGTTGCTTTCAACGAATCGAGCGCAAGAAGATGTTCACTTTTTCATTAGAATTAATATTTAAAAATCTCTACTTCACTGTGTGCTGTTGCTTTCAATGAAGTGAACGCAAGAAGATCCTCCCTTGTTACATCAGAATTAATATTGTAAATTCACGAGGATGGTTTCTCAGATTTTCTTTAATTTTCTTCACTTAATCGGGGCTTAATTGGAATTCCGTCCTTTAGACTGCTAAGCTTTAAAGGACTCTTCATACTCACACACAACCTACATATACCAAACTTACAGTCTATAACTATTCATTATAATATATTTTTGTATAAACTGCTAAGCCATCAGCTTGGTACACTGTGACAAAATTTCAGCCCTGCCATTACTGCGCGCAAAACCTCGTTTTGTCTTATTATTTAAACCCTTTAATATCTGTACGATGCTCTTACTCGTGATGCAACATCCATGTTGCGGGTGATTGTTATACGCTGCTAATGCTATTTTGTGCGGGAGGAATGCAGCGGGATGGTGGAAGGGATACAGCGGGAGGGTGGAAGGAATACAGCGGGATGGCGAAAGGAATACAGTGGGATGGTGGAAGGGATAAAGCGGGATGTTGGAAGGAATACAGTGGGATGGTGGAAGGGATAAAGCGGGATGGTGGAAGGAATACAGTGGGATGGTGGAAGGGATAAAGCGGGATGGTGGAAGGGATAAGCGGGATAATGGAAGGAATACAGCAGGATGGTATTGCAAAAATTCGTGTAGGAATGTTTTTATGCACGAATCTACCTAATTTAAAGATTTAATATATTGAGATTCCTTTTTTTGTACTAAACTTATTTTATGTCTGCGCGAATGAATATTATGCGAATTACTACACTTCTATTATTGATTTTATCTCAGAGTAGGTGAGTGATTCTTTAATTTATTTGTCTAATATAATTAACGGATGATAGAATGATTGGTTTTACTCATACCAATAAAACGTGTAATTTCAAGGAACAATTTAAGGCAGTCACCCCTGTTGGGACAGGAGGGTTAGTTTTTGCCTTTACTGCTGCACCATAAAACCATAAAGAGAACTTGAGAGCGACGCTCAAACTGCCCTTAAGTTCAGCCATAAGTATGCGGGCTGCGGCTCCACGCCTGGAATCCAATGGGAATTGAGTGGGAATGATTGGGAACGACCTAAGAATGGACTAGCGAATATGGCTATCGAACTCCCCTACGGGAAATCGCTAAAATAATTGGCTTTAAAATGGTAAAGCAATTATTCAAAAATAATAAAAATTATTTATGTTAAGGTAATTTAAATGTTAAAATGTGCTCGTAATTTGTGGGTATTCATTACCTTATTATTCATTCGTTATTGATGAATGAATAATATTAATAATAAATAATAATCATTCATTTCCTTATTATTGATGAATTTTACCTTAAGTACATTTCTTACGAATAAATTACCCTGAATTTGTGACAGTTTATCGTTATTACCCTTACTTATGGTATATACATTTATACAAAATAATTCATCATAGAGCCGGCAAATAATTCGAAATGACGCACATTTTATTTCAGAATCCTTGAAGCCGTTCTAGCGCAGCAGCTCGTGGAAAATTTAATGATTTTCATATATGCGTGACAGCAAATTCTCCTGCAATTTTGTTTGAGACAAAAATTATGTGCGAGAGTTTGCTTATCACTAACACCATTCGAGCTCACTACATAGTTGTTATCTTCTCTTATGAAAAACTTGCAGGTGACACGTACAAAAATTTAGATATTAGGCCTGTCTTCTGCAAAAGTTGTAGGCTGTTCCAAATATGTCTGCGAGTCAGGCAAATATTGACACAGATTATAGTACTGCCGTATTTATGCAATATTTAGAGAGATTTAATTAAATAAATCAGTTATACTTTATAAAATAAGAGAAATTTTATAGTTCACCAAAGATTAGTTAGTGATTTTTTTTATCGTTTAGTATAATTTTCTCGCGTCGCTCGATTGTAATTTGTTTCAACCGTGGAATGCGTATTTGAATTATTGAGTCTTAAGGAATAAATCGGACTTTATTCCCTAACTAAACAATGCTGAGGAATTTTTCTCACAGGCTGGCATTCAGGTATAAAAATACGGTCGCAAATTAGGCTTCGCCCCCGCGCTCGATATCCATGCCTTCGTAAGTATTTTCTCTTCAAGAATCTTCGCCAGTTTTTGGCGCGTGTTTTTCTTGCTGCGGTTTTTGTGGCTCCGCGCTCCGCCTTCCTTAATGCACAATTCATCGATTTTCAGCCAGCATCGCGTATAATTAGAAGCGCTTTTTGCGTAAACACCAAGACGCAATCGCAGCTTTATACTCATGCCACTTGTTATCCTCGCGTTTCTTTATTGTTGAGTATCTCAGAGCTGTGTATTTAAATTGTCTGTTTTATAGAGTGGGATTTTCTCTTCGTTGTATGTTCTTGATTTCTCGCTTTTTTTTAAAGTAGCTTATTTTTCATTGTTCATTATGTGTTCTCCTGATTTTTCTCACTGTACGAAATAACTGAAATGTTTTTATTTTCATTTCATTATTGGTTTTCTTGGGTCCCCGGATGAATTTAATGAGTATACAGAGTTTATGTTGTTTGTAATTTATGTCAAAACAAGCTCTGTCATCTGAATTTTCAACGAAAACAACAATCAAGTTTCATGTAGTGCGAATAAAATGCATTATATTAAGTCAGAAAAACTTCGTATTTATTAGGTGCGACCTGAAGTGTTTCTGATCACGCGAGTTTGAGGGATCAGAAATAAGCGTGGCCGTGAGCAGTTGGTCGGCTGGACGCGTGCGTTAAGTTTTTATGAAGCTTATGTCGAGAAGTTCTAAGTTGTTATAATGACGACCGCGTGGCCTGTCGCTGAACAGTGAACAGTCATTAAACGCGACATAGCAAATGATCGACATCGATTATGGAACGCGTGGGCGCCCAACCAATATATTTGCAAGCTAACGATGCCATTTTCTTCAATGCTGGCTTCGAGACCCGATATTTGCACTGGTGAACTGCTGTACGTAGCATTAACTTGGCAATCGTCATTTGGAATTTTTTAATAAATTTATTCTTGATATTTTATGCAGATGAAAAATCACTGATTTATTAAAAAAAAGTTTACTCTCTCTGTTAGTTTTGAGATGAGTGTTGGAACTGTGCATGGAACGTTTTGCTTTTGCTGGTGTTCTTTGGAAGACCTGAGCACGAGTTTCAAAATTGTTATATTTATTATTCAATTTTAATGTATTTAATGTATTTCCAATCTGACATTCAAACTTAATGAAGTTGCAACCAATTTTTTCCCGTAACTTAATCTCAATTTAGTCTCAATTCTCAATAAAATTGTCTCTCAATTTGATTGAGATTGAGATGGGTTTTATGGGACGGTTTTAATGGGTTTAACGGGATGGTTGAAATGGGTTTAACTTACGAATTTATTCTACATGAACCCAACAGAAAAAATGAAAAAAATTTCCGTATCGGACATTCGCAAAAAAGAAATGGCCGCAATGCATAAATAATTCAAAAATAATTGTATCTGACTAGATTAGCATGCATGGCATCCAAGCGGCACGCAAATTGCACCATAATTGTGAGCGCCCGCTCTTGGCCGGTCTCGGCGAGCATGTTACAAACAGGATTAGAGAGAAGCCCGTGTTGCGGTGTAACCTGCCTGTAACGGGGTTATAGTGACGCCTGTGTTGTGGTGTAACCTGCCTGTAACGGGGTTATAGTGACGCCTGTGTTGCGGTGTAACCTGCCTGTAACGGGGTTATAGTGACGCCTGTGTTGCGGTGTAACCTGCCTGTAACGGAGTCTGGCCGTAATCGTATAGTGGTGTTAGTACATTGCGTTGTGTAACGGAGTCAAAGTACTTGTCTGACTCACTAGTCGAGATCGCAAGCAACTTTCATTTCACTAGCAGCAGATCAAGTGAAGAAACGAAATCTTTTGCACCAGCAAACGAATTCATCCGTTATTTCGAAAAAAACATAACTGGATAGTTAATAGAATCAAGTAATGTATTGATTTAATGTCCCATAACTGACGCGATATTAACACACTCCGAATTAATCCACCGACCTGCTACCTAATTAGCTTTATAAAGTTCAATGAGGAACTGTAAATTGCTCAATCAAAAGTTATCGTTGCCACACTTAACCTACTCTGACCACTAACACTAACGCTACTACACCAAACCCCTGCCCTAACCACCACCACCACCACGGGCACCACCGCCCCACTGCCCAAAAAAGGCGCCCGCGTCTCCCGGAGGCGCCAGGGAATCCGTCTTTGTTTTGCTGCGCGGATCAGAATTTGGTGGTGATTTAGTCCGGGGCTGGCGAGATTAATGTGAGTCGCCGGTGATTTGTTGACAGCCACACTGATTTGTGACCAGCCCGTCCCCTGTGCTGATAACCGTCCCCTGTGCTGATAACCGTCCCCTGTGTGCTGATAACCGTCCCCGGCGCTGATAACCGTCCCCGACGCTGATAACCGTCCCATGTGCTGATAACCGTCCCCTGCGCTGATAACCGTCCCCTGTGCTGATAACCGTCTCCTGTGTTGATAACCGTCCCCTGCGCTGATAACCGTCCCCGGCGCTGATAACCGTCTCCTGTGCTGATAACCGTCCCCTGTGTCGATAACCGTCCCCTGCGCTGATAACCGTCCCCTGCGCTGATAACCGTCCCCTGTGCTGATAACCGTCCCCTGTGTTGATAACCGTCCCCGGCGCAGATAACCGTCCCCTATGTTGATAACCGTCCCCTGTGCTGATAACCGTCCCCTGTGCTGATAACAGTCCCCTGTGCTGATAACCGTCATAACCAAACATTTTTATTTCTCGTAATATTAAAGTGAAGTAGCCAACATCCTGCAATAGCATTCGGTGGACACTGTATATAATCGCATACGTCCCACCACCACGTGAACAGCAGACGTCAAATATCATCATGAATTTTTTAATGAATGTCTGATTATTTCAAATGATTATGGCGTCGCGAGGATTGGTCATTATCACTGGCACAGTAACCATATACCCCTTCATTACCACCACCACAGAACCTGCAAAAATTGTTTCTATTTAGAACTGTCTTCATATGCAGCAGATCCAAATGTGTCTCTTGGCCAAAGCCTGAGGTTCCCAAAGTCAAATACAGCCAAAGCCTGAGGTCCCCAAAGCCAAATACAGCCAAAGCCTGAGGTCCCCAAAGCCAAATACAGCCAAAGCCTGAGGTCCCCAAAGCCAAATACAGCCAAAGCTTGAGGTCTCTAAAGCCGAATACAGCCAAAGCCTTAGGTCCCCAAAGCCATATACAGCCAAAGCCTTAGGTCCCCAAAGCCATATACAGCCAAAGCCTTAGGTCCCCAAAGCCATATACAGCCAAAGCCTGAGGTCCCCAAAGCCAAATACAGCCAAAGCCTGAGGTCCTGAGCGCTGTATTTCCCCAGCATTGCCTGGTTATGCTAATATATGCCTCTCCCTCGCCCTCTCCTTCTTCCTGTGCTTTGTGCTTCTTATTTGGTTTTTCGTTCTCTTATTTGCTTTGTATCTATAGATCGCTTATACTTCTATATAGACTTTCCTCGCATGTATTTCTCCCAAATTATAATTCATAAAAAATGTCACGCTTTTACCCTTTACCTGTTTTCCTTCAAAAAGGGCATGTTCATTTTGTAACTTTTCAACGCTCATTAATCGGGTTGTCCTGTGCTTGGATTCTCAAATTTCGCCAAGTTACAGAAATGACGCAACAAGATGGCCATAATTGCAATGAATCTGTGCCCCAAAATGATTTGAGTTCATTTACATATATAGAAAAATTCTTTCAAAAAATTGTAAACTGCAGCCATGTATGCACTGGACAGACATCGGGTATCGTATCCCAGACATTTATCTTTCAGTCGCACCACTACGATATGACTGTCATTTCAACGTACTGTAACTGTCACGTGGTCGTGTCTCCTATGGCTTATATCCTGCGAATTGTTAACGGAATTAATTTATGAGTAGGCGGGCAGAATCTCTGGCTGGAAATTATAAGCGTTTCGGTATATTTAAAGATGCCAAGTTCAATTTGTCTTATATTCCAATGCTGCTCGAGGATATCACATTCGACGTGCTGAACACAGTCACTTGATTAAACATTGCTGAGTGTTCGGCATTCTAAGTATATTATTTAAAAACTTGATAGTATAAAATTCGTGCTGTGCATCGCTTTGGTAAAATGTCTTGCATATTAAATGTCCAGGTAAAGTTTTCAACGAGTTTAAGTTTGTGTTCGTGTACTAGCTTAGTTTAGAGTACTTTGGCACAGCTATTATTGGCTAAAGCTAACACATATTAATAATGGAGCACTTTAGATGTAAGCAAAGGAATGATATTTCAAAAATTCCAATATGAAGCCAAAATTGATGTTCGATGAACAAATTTTTCCGCGGTGGATCTGTACCATGAAATTATTTGAGTTCATTTATGTAGTGAAATTCGGTCAAAAATTTGTGAACTGCAGTTAGCCAGGCATGCCTGCTAGTGACCTGACCTCTGATCGTCGCAGAACCTAATGCGCGTACCTGCAATGTTTATTCTGTGCCAACTTAGCCATAATTATGTACTCAAATGTCTAAACTTTCCCTGTGATAAGCAGCCAAGTCTACAAGACACTCAAGATTTTCAGTTTATTCAGCGAGCAGACGTTTACTTTACCTCATCAATACTATAGCTGGAACGTATGATACGTGTGAGGCTTGACTTGCCTATATATCAATACTGTTGGCTGGAACGTATGATACGTGTGAGGCTTGACTTGCCTATCAATACTGTTGGCTGGAACGTATGATACGTGTGAGGCTTGACTTGCCTATCAATACTGTTGGCTGGAACGCATGATACGTGTGAGACTGGACTTTGGCTGGAACCTATTAGAAAGCTTGGACTCGATCAGTTTTGCAAGTAGTATACACTTTGTAAATGCAAATAGGACTCTCACAAATGTAGAACTTAGTTGCCAGCACCGGTCAAGGTAATTTTAATACTCTATTGTATTTTATTAATAAAAATTAGATATTGAGCGCAGTACTCAAAAGTTGAATGCAGCTATTCCTCGCAGGTTGATGAAATTAAGTTGTTTTCGGGGTATTTCTCTTCAGGAATTTGGTGATGTCATTGCTTGCTAGGTTTTTAATTGCTATAATCATTGATCTAACATTAGATAATTGATATACTGATGGAATAACATAATATCAGTGAGTCAAGTTTCTTCCATGGAGTTTGACGGAAAACTGTCTTCCATGGAAGGAAAATTGTCCTTAAATCTGATTAATGAGTTGAATTATAAGGGCCAGATTGTAAAAATTCGAGGGTATGCTTGATGCAATCCCCGTAAGAAAGCGAGAAAAGTCGTATTTTATTAGACACTTCAGGAGGGACTTCTGACGCGTGTCTGTGCTCGTCAGAAGTCCTATGGGATTTCGCACTCCTATATAGGGGATTGTTCCTGCGAGTGCCCCATCGGTGAGCTCGCGGTGTCTGCATGACTGCAGGTCTCAATTGTGGGGTTACATTTTATTATGAAGGTAGGATTCCTTAAATTAAGTTATTATGTAGGTAGGATTCCTTACTTTAAGTTCTTATGTATGTAGGTATGATTCCTTATATTTCCCTTCTCTGTCTCTCTCGTGCGAGTGGCCGACGTGTAAGCGACCTCTTATTCGAGTGTCTTAGTTTCTGTTGCTTTTCACCTGTCCCTCCTTGTCACTTCGTCTCTTTGAGATGCTAACGCTGCTTCTTTCGAACCAGCTTCAGCGGGCTGGACAATTGAAACCTTCCGCCCCTTGTGGTGATGAACGTTTTTTTTATTTAAGAAACTTTCAATATTTGAGACCTTCCACCTCGTTGATGATGTTCATCTTGACTTTCGGTGCGAGATAGCTAAATAGCTCCAGCAGGAGTAAACATGTGGACACTTAACTAAGTATTTTATGAGAGAAATCGTTGCATGCTAAAGAAAATATTACTTATTGCTACTCTTGAAACACGATCACATCATTAAATATAGCTCGGTCAACCTCAAAACTGCCACTAAACTCAAAGCCCTAGCTTATTGGATTATCTATAAAGTGACATTGCTAACCTGCGGCCAGTAAATAACCCCACTTGTTTTTACTCAAGGAAGACGAGCTTTCTTTTTGTGCGGTATCTTGTCTCGACCGCTAACCGAGACCAGCCTCGGGGCATTTATTTTATGAGAGAAATCGTTGCATGCTAACGAAAATATTACTTATTGCTACTCTTGAAACACGATCACATCATTAAATATAGCTCGGTCAACCTCAAAACTGCCACTAAACTCAAAGCCCTTATTATGGATTATATTATCTATAAAGTGACACTGCTAACCTGCGGCCGGTAAATAAACCCACTTGTTTTTACTCAAGGAAGACGAGCTTTCTTTTTGTGCGGTATCTTGTCTCGATCGCTAACCGAGACCAGCCTCGGGGCATCTCGAGTTCTTGTGCTGATGGCACTCGATCGTAGCTTTCAAGCAATTGACTCGCTCACCGACGAGCTATGCAGCTGTGTGAATCAACTACAGTGGCGTCCACCTTGTGAATTTGAATCTAATTACATAGATGTTACTGTCTCAAATTACTTTCTTTTGACTCGAATTACATAAATGTTATTTCCTCAAATTACTTACTTTTGACTCGAATTACATAAATGTTACTTCCTCAAATGACTTCCTTTTTACTCAAATTACATAAGTTACTTCCTCAAATTACTTTCTTTTGACTCAAATTACATAAATGTTACTTTCTTAAATTACTTTCTTTTGACTCGAATTACATAAATGTTACATCCTCAAATTACTTCCTTTTTACTCAAATTACATATGTTACTTCCTCAAATTACTTTCTTTTGACTCAAATTACATAAATGTTACTTCCTTAAATTACTTTCTTTTGACTCAAATTACATAAATGTTACTTCCTTAAATTACTTTCTTTTGACTCAAATTACATAAATGTTACTTCCTCAAATTACTTACTTTTGACTCGAATTACATAAATGTTACTTCCTCAAATTACTTTCTTTTGACTCAAATTACATAAATGTTACTTCCTCAAATTACTTACTTTTGACTCGAATTACATAAATGTTACTTCTTCCTAAATTTACTCTGCTTTAAATGACAATAAGCATAAATCGCAAGAGGAAATAGATAAATTATTTGTAACTGCGATATAATGTACGGCACCATGGCTGCAACAGTGCGACGGAGTGAGTGCAATTGTTGACGAACGGCGGCCACGGTTGACGATCATTTCCGGTGCTGAACGCAAAACTCGTTGGCTGGACCGATGAGGTCTTCGTTTTTAGCCCAGCCAGGTAATATTCAGCCTCGAGCATTTGATCTTCTAACAGCAAATCATCGGCGTGCAGATTAAATGCTTGCAAATCTAGATGATCGACGAGTCTGTATCGCGTGTGGAAAAAGAATCGAGATTTGAGATCGAGTCTTGGAATTATCTTAACATTTTTTTGACAAATGACTGTAATAAGTGCGCTGTATTGCTTAGCTACTTGAAAATGATCTACCACGTCGGAATTCATTGAAATTTTTATCGGCTCAACGTTGTATCACTTCAAGTCTACAAACGTAATCACTTTTAAGAATTGGCCAAGTCTATGCGATACATTAAGTTCCTACGGACTAAACAAGCAGCTTGTTTACTACTAAACATGGTGGCTAAGTGCCCTCATCATCAGCACATTCATGCCGTTACTGTTGCATAACAGACCACTGGTCTTTCTACACACTCGGTCACAAATGAACTCATTAAGCTGAGAGCTTCCCCACAATCCCCGCCCTCCAGAAGATACAGACCCATAGGATAAGTTCAGCGGAAACGTTTTCATTTCAACGTAAAACTTGACGCAGATTGCGATTATCAAACGGGACTCGTATTCTGCGGAGTGATAGCTGTTTAATGTTGCTGATGAATACTTGACGACTAAGATCTATTGGGTCGCATGTTTGCTTGTCATTTAAGCAAACGAAAAAATTTAAAAGTCAGATATTTATGATGCGACATAGAATATGTGAAATTTCGCATGAATCTGAACAAATAACATGCAGCCACTTGCCAAACCTTTGATTTGATTTTGCCAAGCCGTCTTTAATCTAGCGAGTCCCATCATTATATGGAGTGGTTAATTTCAAAGTGCCAGTACTTAACGGTTCAATAACCAATAAATGTGTTCTTCAAGCAACATATTTCATTGACAACAAGGCAGCAATCTTCCGCTATTCGTATCGCACAAGCCGTGTCGCAGACACATTGCGTGAGGCTGACGCCATGTGCTGCTTCTCACGATGCCATCAAAGATTCAGCGCAAGTATCTTTCTTGGCTCTCAATAAATGATAAGCGTTTGACTTGCATTCAAATACAAGTGGTACTGCCGTGCATACGCTGTTCCCGCCCAGAACTCATACGCGTGTCAATCAAAATGAGTAACATTCGTGAGCGATGAATTTGTCTTCGCTACATCACTTAATTGATTAAATTTTATGTCACTTAATGACTTTGTTGTGATGCTTTTGTATTAGTTTTGAACCGTCCTCACTATACGTACATTTTTGTCGTCTGTCGACACATAGTATGTGTACAGTTCTGTTCAGTTCAGTTTACAGTTCAGTTACCGTACAGTTCAGTAAAGATTACTTGTCTGTCGTTCATCGCATGTTGCACGTATTTAGCTGTTCCTCTCAGCGTGAATTTTTTATACACATATAAATACTTGGCGAGTTAAATTTTCGCCAATTTTACGCCTTTTAATTTTTTTCTCGTGATGTCTTCGGTCGATTAATTGCGACTACAACTCATATTATGAATTTTTAGTTATTCGAATTACTAGATCGTGAGAAAATTTGCTATAAAAAAATACTTTCAATGTTGATGTGAAGTTTTTACTTTTCTAAACTAAAAATTATTAAAAAAAAAGTAGTACGGCTCGACTTCACTTGAGCTCATCATCTTTTCAAAAGTGTTTATTATTAACATTTAAGCTCTGCAAATAGCGGGTCTTGAGTTGATATGAACACCAACGTAGTGCGGTGAAATTATGTTTTGTTTTCGAAACTTGAACTTTTGCTTAAATGTGCCAATAATTGGTAAGATAGTAATTCAAACTGCATCTCCATTGAAATAAAATTTGCAATCAAACAAAAATCGTCAATCAAATCGGTCTGAGAAGCAAATAGATAGAAATAAATGGAATGCATTTGAAGTCGTAAGCAAAGTAAGTTTTTTTTGAGCCTACTAACGCAAAATTTTGCTCCAAAATCTGAAGAAGAGACAGGCACTACAATTTGAAAACTCTGATAAAACCTGCATTCATAAGACTCGCAGGGAAGTTCAAATTAATGAATAAAGAAATGAATGAAGTGTTCGCCGCCCTCGCTTGTATTCCTCCATGTGTGCGTCGGACTGCAGCTCCTGTCCACGAATATACACATTCCCCGTCTGCCCGTCAATGTCCGTCTAAATTTCCGTTCGCTTCTTTGCCGGCCGTCTGTCTGTCCGCCGATCTGTCCATCCGTCCACTCATGCGGATGACGGCGCCCCATGGACGCCGGACAGCTAGGGACGGTGGCAGCGCTGGCAGGGGCGGTGGCAGCGCTGGCAGGGACGGTGGCAGCGCTGGCAGGGACGGTGGCAGCGCTGGCAGGGACGGTGGCAGCGCTGGCAGGGTTTGTTTTCGGGGTATTTCTCTTCAGGAATTTGGTGATGTCATTGCTTGCTAGGTTGTTAATTGCTATAATCATTGATCTAACATTAGATAATTGATATACTGATGGCATAACATAATATCAGCGAGTCAAGTTTCTTCCATGGAGTTTGAAGGAAAATTGTCTTCCATGGAAGGAAAATTGTCCGGAAATTGGATTAATGAGTTGAATTATAAGGGCCAGATTGTAAAAATTCGAGGGTATGCTTGATGCAATCCCCGTAAGAAAGCGAGAAAAGTCGTGTTTTATTAGACACTTCAGGAGGGACTTCTGACGCGTGTCTGTGCTCGTCAGAAGTCCTATGGGATTTCGCGCTCCTGTATAGGGGATTGTTCCTGAGTGCCCCATCGCTGAGCTCGCGGTGTCTGACTGCAGGTCTCAGTTGTGGGGTTACATTATTATGTAGGTAGGATTCCTTAAATTAAGTTATTATGTAGGTAGGATTCCTTAAATTAAGTTATTATGTAGGTAGGATTCCTTACTTTAAGTTCTTATGTATGTAGGTATGATTCCTTATATTTCCCTTCTCTGTCTCTCTCGTGCGGGTGGCCGACGTGTAAGCGACCTATTATTCGAATGTCTTAGTTTCTGTTGCTTCTCACCTGTCCCTCCTTGTCACTTTGTTTCTTTGAGATGCTATCGCTGCATCATTCGAACCAGCTTCAGCGGGCTGGACAATTGAGACCTTCCGCCCCCTTGTAGGCGATGAACGTTTTTTTGATTTAAGAAAATTTCAATAATTAAGACCTTCCACCTCTTTGGTGATCTTCATCTTCACTTTCGGTGAGAGATGGCTAAATAGCTATAGCACTAGTAAACATGTGACAACTAAACTAAGTATTTTATGAGAGAAATCGTTGCATGCTAACGAAAATATTACTTATTGCTACTCTTGAAACACGATCACATCATTAAATATAGCTCGGTCAACCTCAAAACTGCCACTAAACTCAAAGCCCTNCGGAAACGTTTTCATTTCAACGTAAAACTTGACGCAGATTGCGATTATCAAACGGGACTCGTATTCTGCGGAGTGATAGCTGTTTAATGTTGCTGATGAATACTTGACGACTAAGATCTATTGGGCCGCATGTTTGCTTGTCATTTAAGCAAACGAAAAAATTTAAAAGTCGGATATTTATGATGCGACATAGAATATGTGAAATTTCGCATGAATCTGAACAAATAACATGCAGCCACTTGCCAAACCTTTGATTTGATTTTGCCAAGCCGTCTTTAATCTAGCGAGTCCCATCATTATATGGAGTGGTTAATTTCAAAGTGCTAGTACTTAACGGTTCAATAACCAATAAATGCGTTCTTCAAGCAACATATTTCATTGACAACAAGGCAGCAAACTTCCGCTATTCGTATCGCAGAAACATTCGTATCGTAATCCTTGTCGCAGAAACATTGCGTGAGGCTGACGCCATGTACTGCTTCTCACGATGCCATTAAAGATTCAGCGCAAGTATCTTTCTTGGCTCTCAATAAATGATAAGCGTTTGACGTGCATTCAAATAGAAGTGGTACGGCCGTGCATATATACGCTGTTCCCGCCCAAAACTCATACGCGTGTCAATCAAAATGAGTGACATTCGTGAGCGATGTCCTCGCTACGTCATTTGATTAAATTTTATGTTACTTAATGACTTTGTTGTGATGCTTTTCTATTAGCTTTGAATCGTCCTTACTACGTACATTTCTGTCGTCTCTCGACACATATTATGTGTAGAGAGACACACAGTTTACTTGTCTGTCGTTCATCGCATGTTGGACGTATTTAGCTGCATGTTCCTCTCAGCGTGAATTTTTTATACACATATAAATACTTGGCGAGTTAAATTTTCGCCAATTTTACGCCTTTTAGTTTTTTTCTCGTGATGTCTTCGGTCGATTAATTGCGACTACAACTCATATTATGAATTTTTAGTTATTCGAATTACTAGATCGTGAGAAAATTTTGCTATAAAAAAATACTTTCAATGTTTATGTGAAGTTTTTACTTTTCTAAACGAAAAACTATTAAAGAAAGTTGCACGGCTCGACTTCATATGAGCTCATCATCTTTTCAAAAGTGTTTATTATTAACATTTAAGCGCTGCAATGGGCGTGTCTTGAGTTGATATTAAAACCACCGCAGTGCGGTGAAATTATGTTTTTTTTTTAACTTGAACCTCCGCTTAAATGTGCCAATAATTGGTATGGTACGAATTCAAATTGCATCTCCATTGAAATAAAATTTTGAAATCGAACAAAAATCGTCAATCAAATCGGTCCGAAGAAGCGCATCCATAGAACTAAATGGAATGCATTTGAAGTTGTAAGCAAATTAAGTTTTTTTTTTGAGCTTACTAAGGCAAAATTTTGCTCGAAAATCTGAAGAAGAGACAGGCACTACAATTAGAAAAATCTGATAAAACCTGCATTCATAAGATTTCAGGGAACTTCAAATGAATGAATAGAACAAATGAATGAAGCGTTCGCCGCCCTCGCTTGTATTCCTCCATGTGTGCGTCGGACAGCAGCTCCTGTCCACGAATATACACATTCCCCGTCTGCCCGTCAATGTCCGTCTAAATTTCCGTTCGCTTCTTTGCCGACCGTCTGCACATGTCTGTCCGCCGATCCGTCCGTCCGTCCACTCATGCGAGTGACGGCGCCCCATGGACGACGGACAGCTAGGGACGGTGGCAGCGCTGGCAGGGACGGTGGCAGCGCTGGCAGGGACGGTGGCAGCGCTGGCAGGGACGGTGGCAGCGCTGGCAGCAGAATATCTGGGGCTGCAGCTCCTATAATATGTATATACTCTAGTAAACGCTGATTCTACTTAAATTCAACACACAATCTATTGCTGCAGCTACAGGGTGGTAGATATACACAAAATAGAAAACTTATTATAATTGTAACCTCTGTAATTCTTGCAGCGTATGGTGTAGTATCTGGAATAAATTAAGGGATGGCATGAGCAATACACCAGCTGGCCTAGGCCTATACTTATTGTCTGATGAACTTACGATCTCTTAACTTTTTTTGAAAGTATAGTCCCATGTTATTTGGCTTGTCGCCGCGTCAGACGTCAACCGCAAGGCTCTGCAGTGAAACACGAAATTGCGGTGGTTGCACCAGGGCTCTTTCGTGATACTGTGCAGGGTAAATATAAAGTTAACTCAAGATTTTGGTGGTCAAGATTGTGAGTAACTGATCGTAAGACAGTGCTCAAATTTTTGATGTCCAAATAAAATTGTAGGTAAATAATCAGGTTTTATTCGGGAGTAATTGGTTAACTGCTTAACTGCTTCAAATTAAATGAAAGTTTTCGAAGGTTCGGAATATTAATCTTGGCAGCTGTGTGCTCACGAACGCTGGAGCAGAGATGGAACATTACAACTTTAGCCGAAAGCAACTCCCTAGGTTGAAAATGGATTTAGTTTTTAGCTTCCTATACCTGTTGGCTTGCAGGTAATAAAATTTACTAGTTTGCAATTTAATTAATGACTTCCTGTTGATTAAAACCCATTGCTTTCGATTGCATACGTCGCAATACATTTAGCGACGTTCTAATGTTATGCCAATACCTCACGATTTAAGGCATCTTTTAGTTAAGTAATTAAACTCTTAAGGAAAGCACATATCAAACTGAACAATTAGCGACTTTTTAATGTTATGCCAATACCCAAAGATTTAAGGCATCTTTTGGTTAAGTAATTAAATTCTTAAGGAAAGCGCATATCAAACTGAACAATTAGCGACTTTTTAATGTTATGCCAATACCTAAAGAATTAGTGCATCTTTTAGTTAAGCATAATTGGATTAAACTCTTAAGGAAGGCGCATACCAAGCTGAACTTCTGCTGCCAGTGCACACCTCTTAGGGAAAGCGCATATCAAACTTAACAATTAGCCACTTTTTAATGTTATGCCAACACCTAAAGATTTAAGGCATCTTTTAGTTAAACAATTAAATTCTTGAAGGAAAGCACCGAAGTTCAAGTCTCGCGCCTGGTCTCGAGGCCTCAGCTGTTGAGGCGAAGCTTTCCAAGTCCGAGGTCTCGATTTCCGATAATTGCGCGTGTCAGCGCGGATCTCGGACTACAAGGCTGACCATGAGATGCTCATTTTTGCGGATGTAGTTTGTTGTTTGCCTGTGCGTGACGTCACTGATCTCAGTGACGTCACGGGCATCAACCAATCCGTCATGGCAATGACGGGATTGTTTACGATTCTCGATCTCAGTGACGTAACTAGAAAGATGAACTGAAAGACGGAAATCCTTGTGGGCCAACCTTATATAGTTTAACCAAGGGTAATGTACTGTATACTCGATTAGTCGCTGATTCTACTTAAATTCAAAACACAAGCTATTGCTGCAGCTACAGGGTGGTAAATATACACAAAATAGAAAACTTATTATACCCGTAACCTCTGTAATTCTCGCAGCGGGTGGTGTAGTATCTGGAATAAATTAAGGGATGGCAGCAGCAATACACCAGCTGGCCTAAGCCCACACTTATTGGCTGATGAACTTACGATCTCTTAACTTTTTTTGAAAGTATAGATAGGCTCAGGTTACTTGACTTGTCGCCGCGTCAGATGTCAACCGCAAGGCTGTGCAGTGAAACACGAAATTGCGTCGGTTTCGCCAGGGCTCTTTCGTGATGCTGTGCAGGGTAAATATAAAGTTAACTCAATATTTTGATGATCAAGATTTTGAGTAACTGATCGTAAGACAGTGCTCAAATTTTTGATGTCCAAATAAAATTGTAGGTAAATAATCAGGTTTTATTCGGGAGTAATTGGTTAACTGCTTAACTGCGTCAAATTAAATGAAAGTTTTCGCAGTTTGGGCACACTAAACTTGACAGCTGTGCGCTCACGAATGCTGGAACATTACATTTTGGCCGAAAGCAACTCCCTAGGTTGAAAATGGATTTAGTTTTTAGCTTCCTATACCTGTTGATTTGCATATAACAAAATTTACTAGTTTGCAATTTAATTATTGACTTCCTGTTGATTAAAACCCATTGCTTTCGATTGCATTCGTAGCAGTACAATTAGCTACGTTTTAATGTTATGCCAATACCCCACGATTTAAGGCATCTTTTAGTTAAGTAATTAAACTCTTAAGGAAAGCGCACATCAAGCTGAACTTCTGCCGCCAGTGCGCATCGAAGTTCAAGTCTCGCGCTCGGTATCGAGGCCTCAGCTGTTGAGGCGAAGCTTTCCAAGTCCGAGGTCTCGATTTCCGATAATTGCGCGTGTCAGCGCGGATCTCGGACTCACACAGACACGCAACTGTGCCATACTCTTACGTGCCACACTCTTACGTGCCATACTCTCACGTGCCACACTCCCACTGAACTTTGAGATTCTTTTTTAGTTATATCAGGTTCCAAATTTTCTCGTTGTACCCTATTTACTTGTCGTATGTACTCTATTTCATCAAAATTACATTATTAAATGCTCCCTATGACTTTAATTTATTCTGATCTTTGATTTGAAAATGTTTGCTTTTTAATTGGAAACGTCGTTAATAAATTAAAATTACCTTGAAAACCTAAATCTATGATTTCTCTGGTCATTAATCGCACGTGTTTAAACAAGCTAATTCTGCCATCTGACCCATGCATGAATGTTCTCATCTTGACACTACTTTACTCGCTTAATGTATTTAGGAAAAATTAATGAAAAATAATCATCGGTGTACCTAATATCGTTTACATTGTAAGCGCTACTTTTCTAGCGCTAATTTATTACATAAGGTTTTCTATATCGCCTCGTCGCCAGCACTGCAGTGCGTCCAGTGAAGCAGTCGCACTGCTTAAGAGTATGTAACGTTGTATGTAGAGTATGTTGTGCTGGGGATTGTGTACGACATTTTCTGGCTTGTTTCCCGTCACCTAATTGACACTCTTCTCAATTGTCTTGAATCTTGTGCAAATAATGAGAATTACGTGCATGGTTGAAATACAATCAATAATTTCATATGAAAAAATCAGTTTCGAAGTTATTAAATTCAAGTTATCAGAACTTTCCGCACCAGCTTATTGTGACAGCATTTGTGTTATTCTATTTATTGAAGGTAGAATAATATTTATCGTTTGCCGAGTACATGTATTTCAGGGTTCGAAGTTTAAATGTGTCAAAATTTCGCCAGCTGGCCATGTTAGAAAATTGTAACGAGTGTAAAAATTGTATATACTTATTCAAATGTATTTACTGATTCAATTGTACATGTATTTCAATTAACTTATCACTTTTTCAGTCATTATCTGTCATGATTGTTTTTAATATTTTCAGAATTGTCAATTATTTCTCTGATATCTGTTGCTTTAAATATTTATATAATTGAAACTCTACTCATGGTATGTGTTTTTTTTTTAATTTTATCATTCTGAAATTCACCCACTATATCGATCATAACCATTATCGATCTTATCCGTTATCGATGTTAACCATTATCGATGTTAGTCAATATAGGTCTTCACCATTATCGATGTTAACCATTATAGTTCTTAACCATTATAGATGTTAACCATTATCGATGTTAGTCATTATAGGTCTTAACCATTATAAATCTTAACCCTTATCGATCTTAACCATTATCGATCTTAACCATTATCGATCTTAAGCATTATCGATCTTAACCATTATCGATCTTAACCATTATCGATCTTAACCATTATCGATCTTAACGATTATCGATCTTAACCATTATCGATCTTAACCATTATCGATCTTAACCATTATCGATCTTAACCATTATCGATCTTAACCATTATCGATCTTAACCATTATCGATCTTTACAATTCAAGGGCAAGTCCGATTATTCTGCCTCTCGGATCGAGCAGGCGTTCATTGCTCGGACGCTTCCGATGAAAAATAACAATAAATTGTCATCTTATCAGAACTCTGTTATCAGGAACATGTCTTGTCAGAACACTGTTGTCAGGAACTTGTCTTGTCAGAACACTGTTGTCAGGAACTTGTCTTGTCAGAACACTGTTGTCAAGAACTTGTCTTGTCAGAACACTGTTGTCAGGAACTAGAAGTGTTCACGCTCACATTCCTTGGGACTTGCCATGCAATTGAGTGTAAGAAGTTATCATCTCAATTGATTTAATTTTTAGCTTATTCAACGATACAGAACTTATAAAATATCAATATCAATTATAAGTCATGGATTATATACCTGGGTTCATTATAAGCAGTTGACAATTAAAGATAAAAGTTTTAAAGTTGCAAGTTTAATAGACTTCGTGAGTAGGTATCGTACTCCATGCCTATGCTCGGCGTTCTACGGTGTATCTCACGTGAATGATTTACCAGGATATTCAGATTAAACCTTAATACTTAAGTTCAGTGCTAAACTCAGTATTCAGAGCATCATGCATCATGATATGCAAGCATTGTTAGGTTCAGTGTACAGAAAAATAAATGCATCAGAGACTGCAGACATTGTTAGGTTCATTATACAGAGAATCATGCATCAATGAGTGTATGCATTGTTAGGTTCAGTATACCAGGCATCAAAGACAAGACTTTGTTAGATTCAGTACGCAGAAAATTATGCATCAGAGACTGCAGGCATTGTTAGGTTCAGTATACCAGGTATCAGAGACTGCAAGCATTGTTAGGTTCAGTATACCAGGTATCAGAGACTGCAAGCATTGTTAGGTTCAGTATATACAGAGAATCATGATATCAGAGACTGCAAGCATTGTTAGGTTCAATATATAGAGAATCATGCATCAATGACTGTATGCATTGTTAGGTTCAGTATACCAGGTATCAGAGACTGCAGGCATTGTTAGGTTCAGTATACCGCAGGTATCAGAGACTGCAGGCATCGTTAGGTTCAATATATATAGAGAATCATGCATCAGAGACTGCAGGCATTGTTATAGGTTCAGCATACCATGCATCAGAGACTGCAGGCATTGTTATAGGTTCAGCATACCATGCATCAGAGACTGCATGCAGGCATTGTTAGGTTCAGTATACAGAGCATCACGCATCAGAGACTGTAGGTAATGTTACAGAGAATCATGCATTAAGAGTATCTTAGTCCAAGTATACGCCTGTAACACATCATCAGGATAGCGTCGGCTACAACAAATGTCCTGAGTTTCTCTCATCCGTCAACGTCGCAGGAGTTGTGCTGACGCAGCAGCCCATATCAGCATATCTTATCAGCATATCTTATCCCATATCAGCATATCTTATCGCATGCATGATGTCCATGCATGCGATAAGTTATGCTGTTATTTCAAATATCAGGACAACGGCTAGAGTCTGGTACAAAGAAATGGAAGAGAGTGTGTGATTTATAACAGCATTCATGAGCGTTAATTGCCAATTAATGGCTGTAGATAAAGTGCGAACATGCAAAATTTAGCTTAACTAAATTCATGTGATAAAGCTTATGGCAGCACGTGACCAGATCAAAGGGAAAAAGGACACGCGTTTTTATCTTTAAATGTTTTACCCGAACGGCATGCGTGAATCCCCTATTTTTTAAACTGGTAGATGGAAAGATAATTTCTTCATACAAATTAGCGATAAGCTGCATCAGAGACTGTAATAAGCATTGTTAGGTTCAGTGTACAGAGAATCATGCATCAGAGACTGCAGGCATTGTTAGGTTCAGTATACATGCAGAGCATCACGCATCAGAGACTGTAAGCATTGTTAGGTTCAGTATACAGAGAATCATGATATCAGAGACTGCAAGCATTGTTAGGTTCAATATATACAGAGAATCATGCATCAGAGACTGCAGGCATTGTTATAGGTTCAGCATACCATGCATCAGAGACTGCAGGCATTGTTAGGTTCAATACATACAGAGAATCATGCACCAGAGACTGCAGGTATTGTTACAGAGAATCATGCATTAGGAGTATCTTAGACAAAGTATACGCCTGTAACACATCATCAGGATAGCGTCGGCTACAACAAATGTCCTAGCGTCTCTCATCCGTCAACGTCGCAGCAGTTGTGCTGACGCAGCGCTAGCGACGCGCGCCGCGATGTCATCGAAGTGATGGACCAGCGCGACGCTGCCGAGACGAGCGTTATTTCGCGTTGGCAAGCGTTTATTTGGCGTTAGCAAGCGTTTATTTGGCGTTGGCAAGCGTTTATTTGGCGTTGGCAAGCGTTTATTTGGCGTTGGCAAGCGTTTATTTGGCGTTGGCAAGCAAGTGTTTTGCTGTATGGCTGCTTGACTGTTGGCTGGGGCCGGATTTTACCTGGGATTTTGTTACAATGCAAACCTAATAGCTGGGAAGCGTTGATGAATAGGTACAGGATATTTTGAATTAAATGACTTTGTTTTGGGATCCATCGTGGCCTGGGACCTGGGATACAGGTGCATGTAGCTGCAGCTGACAACGGTATATATAACAGCTGCACGTGATATTGCCTAAATGTTACGAAGGCTCACCAGCCCCTTGACCATGCAGTTCTCTCAAAGAACGAACATGTATATGTGTGCAGGTAAAAAAATGTGTTCTACTATGGACTAGAATATGAAGTGGCATCTTATTTTGTGCTTATGTACATTAATGGGAGTCATAGACGTAAAGTGCTTATGTACATTATAGTGGGTCAAGTCATGGACGTAAAGTGCTTATGTACATTAGTGGGTCAAGTCATGAACAAAAAGGATTGAGACGTTTTCTACGCACCACAATCGGCTCTGTATTATGTAGGGAAATGCAAGCGTATCAAAACATACGCTTTTTTGATTGATTCTCAACACCAGCGTGCAGTTAGCGTGCGTGCTACTAGCGTGCGTAGCCAGCGTACGTGCAGCTAGCGTGCGTATAGCTATCGTGCGTGTAGTTAGCGTGCGTACGTGTAGCTAGCGTACGCGTNGCGGGTGTGATGTATGGTATATATACATATATATGTATGGTATAGCCTTGCGGATCAAAGCATACCGATCCGGTTGAGTTATCGGTGTTTTCCACCCGCGCTATATTATACGGACTATAGATATATACGGACTCACTAAAGTTGGCGCCAGACTTGCTATATTGACGGCGAGTTGTATAAGCAGGGAGCTTGTCAATTAACTCAGGATCAATTAGTTAAATTATTTAAATTAAATTAAATTATTTATCTATAAGCTAATTTAGCTTTATTAATTTACTCTAATTTATTTGCTTATTTGGGGAAAGTTAATTAAATTTTCAATTAAATTTGGTTACTTTTTAAATATTTATTTATTTATTCATTCATGCATTATTATTTCATTATTCATTATTATTTATTTATTATTATAACTTATTAAATTAGAGGCTTGATTATTTACAAGTTTTGAAGATAGACACGTGATTCTGCGCAGGTTTATATATACAAAATGTGGACAAAGTTCAGGTAACATTTCTATTAATTATTGAGTGTTCATCACTCAATAATTCCATCAGGCTCACAAATACATGTTTTCTGCAATAGAATAATTGTTTATCTTCACAGGCAACACTTGCAAATGCTGTTAGCAAAATAGAATTTAATTACGCTTGCACGCAGGAAAAATATGTGCGTCACGCGTCATTGCGACAGCTTGCCACGAGTGGCGGCATCTGTGCGTATATGTACGCATTAGAATTTGTTTATGCATACATATACGCAATATATAACGTGCTTATGCGTACATATACATATACGCATTACGTGCTTATGCATGCATGCATATACGCATTATATATAATGGACGAAAGCTACATTTTCTGTCATTTCTATAATGCAATCCATCATTTCTAATGCAATAAAACGCGTGCGTTTTTGACGCATTCTCTCATTTATAACGCATTATAACGCGTTCGTTAGTTATGCATTCTATCATTTCTAACGCATTATATAACGCAAGCTTACGTGACACATTCTTTAATTTCTAACGCATTATAACGCAAGCTTAAGTGACGCATTCTATCATTCCTAACGCATTTTAACGCCTGCGTTAGTTACGCATTCCATCATTTCTAACGCAATATTACGCATGCTTAATTAAGTGACGCAGTCTGTAATTTTAATATTTCGAATAAAAGCCGACACACCCATATATTCATTTAATTCTCAAATGTATAAACCGACAGCCTACCTACACACGAACATCATATTCATATAAATAGACATCCTACCCTAACAAAATACAAGAACCGCCTAGGCTTCGGCCGGCGCAAAATTATTCTGGGTCTGCTCGGCCAAGAAATCAGTTTCTGGCCAATCAAAATCGAAATGATTCTAAAAAAAGAATTGGGCCGAAATAAAAATCTATTTGACTACGAGCCGTGCAAGCATTCAAGAGACAGAACGAGCAAATTCGAATAAGTTTTCGTCCAAACACCAAAGAAATTTGGCCAATCAAGATCAAAATCATTTTCTGGTCAAAATCTCCTTTCCGACTTTAAACTCAGCTGAGAGTATGAAAAAGGTTGACCGAGCCGAGTCATACCGAACTAGCAAGCTGCCCAGAGGCTGCTCTACGAATCTTGTGCCGAAGCGGATATAGAGCCGCTGATTTACGTGCTCCCCGAGTCACAGGCGACCCTAATGCAGGGTCGGGCACTCCTTTAAATTTCGTTAGGACAACCATACCATGCAACCACACGAACAATCTGACCACACACGAACAATATCCTACAATTCGTATTCACGCGCATTTAAAAAATTTCCACCTAATAAAGTTACGATTTCATTTCGTCAAAATCTTCAGATTTTTATGATGAACTATAATTATTTTCAGGGCAAATTAACTCGTGGGACCTGAAAGTAATTCCCGAACTATTTCAAGATCATTTTTCACAGGAATTTAATTTTGTGTAACCACAACGAATAGACTGATAATGAAAATTTCCAATATTAAATAAGTATAATTTATGTCATTCCTCCTCGATCTTAAATTTAAAATACCTGAATCTCTTAATCAACAACCATAGAGCAGTTGCATCGTTAAAAGCTAAAATTTTCCAGTGAAATTTTTCATTCATCGACACAACGAAACAACAAAATCGTGGTATGACTAAAAAAGTATCGATTCATTGAACAAGATACTACCAAACATCTGTAAATTTCGGACAAACGCCCCCTCTGAATAGCATCCGCAGTTGCGGAAAGCAGCGCTCATCCCAAGCGCCGAGTTCACCATCACGCACACGTGATAACGAGCAGCAGACTTACAGGGCACAGTTAGCAGTTATTTACAGGGAGCAGTTAGCACATATTTACTGCGAGCCTGAGCAGCGGCGGCACAAAAATATGTCCTTGGTGCCCTAAAGGCGACACTGACGCGCATCGACGACGGTTTCATGTTCGCGCTAACTGCGCACGCGCGTCCCGGAGCTGCGCGCGATGACAGCGATGTGGGTCTCCGCGACACACTTGATGGATGACTCGTATATTCGAGGCACGGGTTAAATGAGAGGCTTCATTTACCCGAGCCCAAGAATGTTTAGCAAACTCGAACGAATTTGCTCGTTCTGTCTCTCAAATGCTTGCGTGGCTCGAAGTCAAATTAATTTTTATTTCGGCTTAATTATTTTTATTTTCATGAAACCAAAGAAAGATTTGTCGCAAAAAAAGCAATAATACACTGATATGATTCCTAAGGGTGAAAATGAAAGTAACATTAATGTTACTACATTCTTTTTCACCTAATATCGTCAATCGAAAGAGCAAATTCGATCTCGGTTAAGGTCTCAGCAGCAATACTGATAACTTGCATCATCAAAGTTCAGAGAGGAATTTTTGACCCAAGCCTGGCGTCAGATCCTTTTACACTTGGTACACGAATTTACCTTCACGTTACTTCAAAGTGAGTCGCCCATGTTGTGCGAATATAAATTCCATTTTCGAACTCAAACTGCCATAAGGATAAAGAAAAAGAGATTATCATTTACTCTAAACTAACAATTATATTTATTGAGATTTAATGAGATTTTCAGTTTGCAAACCAACGCACACTTACTTTCCAATATTCATGTCGGCTTGGATCTGGTCGTTCTACATTGAGCTGCTAACTGCATATCTCATCCGTACACTCAAAAAAATGTATAGGCCATACAGTATAACAAATCGTGACAAGCTTTCTTACCTCAGCACGAGCAGAAGCGAACTTAGCAATGATACGCCCCGCATTGACATTTAATTGTACAAAGTCCCACACATACCTCATAGTACAGACATCGCTCTTAAGTATTCATCATAGTTGATTATTTCTGAGGCTTATTTTTTGATGCATTGCGAAGGCCTGGCATCAGGAATTCTGTTTGCCGACAGAGGCAGTCGCTGCGGGACGATAATACGGCCCGCTTATGCTACAAATAAATGCTGCCTTCATCGTAATGAGCATAAACGGAGAGCGCAATGCGAGTCTAAATAATTAATGACTGAAGCAAAATTACAGAGTGCCGATATTATGAGGTTACAGATGAAAGTGCTATGTACTTTCATAATTAATGTGCGGCATATAATAAAGAATTTAAATATGTTTATTTATTTCAAGGAGTAATCCTACAAAAGTCTTTGCTAAAAATCACATGACCGGGGAGTCTGAGGTGCAATTGAGATGTTAATTTTGAGATGAAAAAATTATCAAAGAATCGTGTCATTTTTATGCCCGATGTCGTTGCAACATGTAAGAGTTTTATTGACCATTAATTTATATTCTGTGTATTTAATTATTTCAGGTAAACACATGTATGTATACGTAAACATTAAACATTACAAGCACGCAAGAAGCGTACATATGTACACTTCAAAAAGAAGCATGTTGAGCACATCATTCCATTAATGTTATGACATTATCACCCAATGGACAGACTTCACCACTATAATAATAAGTCATTATCTAGAACTCGTCCACAATCCGTGACACACTGAGCACCGATGGTGAACGAGTGCTGTGCCACACTTTTACGTGCCACACTCTTACGTGCCACACTCTTACGTGCCACACTCTTGCGTGCCACACTCTTATGTGCCACACTTTTATGAGCCACACTTTTACGTGCCACACTCTTACGTGCCACACTCTTACGTGCCACACTCTTACGTGCCACACTCTTATGCGAGTGTGGCACCCGACCGATTAAGCCCTCATTTCTACTGATTGGACTCCAGTTATCTGTCTCATAACTGCCGGATTTTCTGATTTTTGAGATTATTTTAGAGTTATTATCAGGTTTCAAATTTTTTTGTTGTACCCTATTTAGTTGCCGTATGTACTTATTTCCATCAAAATTACATTATTCAATGCTTACTATGACTTGAAAATGAATGCTTTTGAATTCGAAACGTCGTTGATAAATTAAAATTACCTTGAAAACCTAAATCTATGATTTCTCTGGTCATTAATCGCACGTGTTTAAACAAACTAATTCTGCCATCTGACCCATGAATGTTCTCATCTTGACACTACTTTACTCGCTTAATGTATTTAGGAAAAATTAATGAAAAATAATCATCGGTGTACCGAATATCGTTTACATTGTAAGCGCTACTTTTCTAGCGCTAATTTATTACATGAGGCTTTCTATATCGCCTCGTCGCCAGCACTGCAGTTCGTCCAGTGAAGTGGACACACTGCTTAAGAGTATATAACGTTCGTTATACTCTTAAGAAACTGAGAGTTGTGCTGAGAATTGGGTACGACATTTTCTGGCTTTTTTCCCGTTACCTAATTGACACTCTTCTCGATTGTCTTAAATCTTATGCAAATAATGTGAATTACGTGCATGGTTAAAATACCATCAATTATTTCATATGAATAAATCAGTTTCGAAGTTATTAAATTGAAGTTATCAGAACTTAC